>NW_022196899.1:19361388-19509616 GCF_008632895.1 Mastomys coucha
AGAGAGAATTGGCAAAAGATAGCAAAGATAGATTTACATTGTCTAAGGCAGACTAGAAAATTAATGGCAAGAATATAACAAAATATTAATTGGAGCAAGAACTCTATTTCAGGGTAGGATTGAAGAAAATATTAGTTTGTTGGGCCCTGAGGATAGGATGTAAAGTCTGACTGTGCTCAGACAAGAAGAACATTTAAAAACAAAATCTTGGAGAGATTTCTAGTCATTAAAAATAATGTTATACATGCGTAAATGAATGCTGCATGGCGTGAAGTGTAAGGAAGAATAGGAAGAGCACAGACCTACAGACTACAGCTTATGTTTGCCATATTATAAGGATTCCAGTGAAGAAGAGGAATGCATCCTGTAAGAAGCCAGAAAACTGTTCTGATTCATCCACAATAATCTGTCTGAAGACACACTTTATTATTACCACAAGTCAGGAAATAACTTACATTAGTGAAGGAAAACTTGAACATCAAAGATGGCTCAGCAGTTAAAAGACTTAGAGTCAAGAGGAACAAATTCAGAACCCAGCATCTATATAACAAGCCCCATACTGCACAAGCACATGGAGTTTCAGTTCTATGGGATTCTATTTCTCTTCTGACTTCTTCCCATACACAGGTGCTTAGGCCCATTTACATGCACACACATGCACACACACATATGTGTGTATATATATACATATGTATATGTATATATATATATTTCTACAAGTGTGCATACATACATACATACACAAACACACACACAAGAAAGAGAGAAAGAAAGAAAGAAAGAGGAAGAAAGGAAGGAAGAAGAAAAAGAAGGAAGGACAGAAATCTTAACACAAGAAAACAGGTGCTCTGGTTATTACTTAGTTGGTAGATTACTTATTTCTAATGCATGACTCCCTTGCTTCAATCATTAGAAATCCATAAACTTCATATGGTAGCTAACACTTAAAATTCCAGAAGAGTAAATAGAGACAGTTCAACAAAGAATCCAAAGTCATCCTTTGATACATCGCAACTTTGAGACTAGCCTAGTTTATGTGAAGCTACATGCATTATCCATAAAGTCACTATTACCTTGAGACAATCACAGTTCTGTGTCTTCCCACTCTTTCATAGAACTCATGGCAAGACAGAGTTTTAATAAACATTGGCCTTCAATTCCTACAAAAGTTCAACGTACAGCTCCATGAGTGAATGTCTGTATAAGCTATGTGTATACTCGAGAGACAGGCCATAGGCTAAGCTCAGCACATTACCTACAACTGTACCCAGGAACTGTTATTTCAGTTCATCTTAAATCCCCATAAATTATAACAATCCATGACATGTTTTGTCTCATCTATCTTAAAGATATGGGAATCATTTCGTCTATTTGAAAAAAAGAAAAAGTAGACAGACAGTCTTGGCTGGAAAAATCCAATCTTTTGAATATCTTGCTCTTGGCTCATCACAGCCCCACTCAGAAAAGCCTGAATTGAAGTTGAATATGTGCTTGGATGCAGCAAACACACTTTTCAGGAGATACAATATTTAATATTATTATTATATAAAGGTACAAAAAATAGTGTGTATGTGTGTATATGTGGGTGTATGTGTGTGTATGTGTATATGTCTCTCTCTCTCTTTCTCTGTGTGTGTGTTTGCTTGTTAGATTAATTCAGTACCTTAAGATCCTCATCTCCATATATAAATTAGGAAATCAATAATGATATCATTTGATTTTATCATCTTTTGTGCAAATAAAATTGGAAATAAATAGGTCATTTGAAGGTAAATCACGAATTGTACTATTGAGTTTTGAAAAGACATGGTACTCATATACAAATATAATTATAACTAGTTTTATGCATTCCACATATTCAAGAGATCTTATTGTCGTGAGTTTAGACTTGAAGCAGTAATATTATATTTTGTGTCTTGAATTCACTGTATCAAGAAATGTAATGATACAAGACTAAATATCTGGGCTTCCATATGCCTCTGCAATGAGCTCTGGAATAATTAGACTTAATGTGTTTTTGCTACAATCGCTGTAGCCATCTTTGAAAGCATTTCACTTTCTATAGACATTGGAGGTCTGGGGAAATCTCTCAATGACCCCAAGGTTCAGATCATGTCAAAGGACTTTGTGGCTGTGCAGGTTTTCCCACATATCATATCTCCATTGGAATTTAAACTGCTGGAAGATACACATTTGCATAAAATGATTATTCACCACGCAATGAAGTAAATACAGGAAGTTGATTTATCTGTACTTCATAGCAATAAACCTCTTTTAACCACTATTTCTGCAAAGTACAACAGTAATTAGTGTGTTCAATGACTCACTTGAACACACAAAGTGCATTCCAAATTCTTAAGACATTAAAAATTATTTTAGTATGTATCTGTTATTTGTATCAAACTGTGTGGCACTTCTTAGAAAATAGGAAATCCCCTTCATCTTTAAATTAACATTCTATTAAGGTTTATTAAGTACAGAATTTAATATGCAAACCACATTATAAAAATGGGGCTTCTATCTAAGTTTAGAAAGCTCCTCTATGCAGAAGTAACATAAGCTGGTGATATACTCTTACCATAGACATCAAAAAATAGAGAAAGCAACAGATTGTGTGCTAAGGGATAGAAAAATGGCACCTTTCCTAATCAATTTTGAATATAAATTGAGTAAAATAAATTCGCATTGTCTTAATAGTATCAAATATACTTCAAAAAATGTCCAAAGATAAGAGCTACAAGGAATCTATGGGAAAACTAAGTCTCCCTATTTAAAGAAAGCTGGAGGCGAAGAAAGACTGTGTTGGCATAGAGCAAATTAGGTCAAGGCAAATTACACATTCTTAAACTCTCCTGCAATGAAATGGCAGAAAGTAGTCAATTTAGGTCATTATATTATAATTTTGTATTATATTTTTAGCTGGACACTGGAGATAAACTATATCATAGTTTGGTTAAGACTAGGAGCTGCTTCTTTTCATCTAAAGAAGAATAAATGGAAAGCAACACAAATTTTACCAGGAATTCACACACACACACACACACACACACACACACACACACACACACACACACACATTCATCAGAAAACTCAATTCTCATTTGAAGGTTTTGTTGTTATCTAGCCACCCTATTACAAAAGGAGTTAGTCCTGGGGAACTTAGTGAAGGGAAAACAAATCTTTGTGCATCTGACTAATACACAACAGCAATCACTCGAAAGTGGCTATAATGATTAGATATGGTTTTGAAATAAGACATCCTGAATATACATGTAAATAGCATTTAATTTGTATGTGTGGAGGGGGGTGGTGCTAGGTAGTAATCTAGCATAAAATCATCTCTTAAATTTGGAATAAGTATTTCAAGTATTGACTCATTTTGAAAGCTGAAATCTGTTTGGAAGATCTTTCCCATAAGGTAAAAACTGTATTTTGATGGACAACCAAATTCATTACCTATATCGCTTAAAATTTGGAGGGAAGTGTCAAATTTCAAAGTTGGGTAAATTACATATAAAGTGGAAAATATTCCAAATAGAAAATAGATATCTAGAAAGTATCACCCTGAGTGAGGTAACCCAGACACAAAAGAACACACATGGTATGCACTCACTGATAAGTGGATATTAGCCCAAAAGCTCAGAACACCTAACATACAATTCAGCAACCACATGAAGCCTAAGAAGAAGGAAGACCAAAGTATGAATGCTTTAGTCCTTCTTAGAAGACAGAACAAAATACTCATGGGAGGAAGTATGGGGATGATGTGTGGAGCAGGAACTGAAGGAAAGGCCATCCAGAGACTGCTTGAACTGGGGATCCATGCCATAAAAAGACACCAAACCCAGACACTATTGCAGATGCAAAAAAGTGCATGCTGACAGGAACCTGACATAGCTGTCTCCTGAGAGGCTTTGCCAGAGCCTCACAAATACAGAGGCAGATGCTCACAGCCAACAAATGGACTGAACACAGGGTCTCTAATGAAGGAGTTAAAGAAAGGATTGAAGGAGTGGAGGGGGTTTGCAACCTGATAGGAAGAACAATAATCAACCAACCAGACCCCCAAGATCCTCCAGGGACTAAACCACCAACCATAGAGTACACATGGAGCAACACATGGCTCCAGCTGCATATGTAATAGAGGATGACCTTCTTGAGTATTAATGGAAGGAGAGGCCTTTGGTCCTATGAAAGTTCAATGCTCTCGTGTAGCGGAATGCCAGCGTGGGAATGTGGGAGTGGTGTGTCGGTGGGGGTAAGCACCCTCATAGAAGCAGGGGAAAGGGGGAGGGGCTAGGGAGTTTCTAGGAGGAAATCGGGAAAGGTGATAAGATTGAAATGTAAATAAATAAAATATCAAATAGAAAGAAAATAAATAACTAATTCAGTCAAAATGATCTAATTTTACTGATAAGGCAAGAGCGACTGGCCCACTCAGAATCAAAATCACCTACTGAAGTTACCATTGATTATGATATTTCATCATAAAGAAAAGTGACTTTATAACTATGGCAGGCTGCACATCATTTGACCATTTTACACTGTGACTTATGTCAGGTTTCGAAATAATGGCAGGATGGTATTTAGGTTTAAAAGAGGCAGAAAGTAAAAATAGGTTGTATTTTTATTCAATTATAGAATTCTGTACCTTTCATTTCCACCTTCACTCTCAAGTCTTGGAATAACTAGAGCAAATTAGAGATACAGTGAAATACAGTTCAGTTAAGAATTTATATCACTTTTGGTTTACAGAAGAAAGAAATTCAACACAAGAGCGCAGATGAAGCAAAACAGAAGAAGAATGAAGTTCATAAAACATATCCAGGAAAATGATCAAGAAGAGGTTACTACAGTTCCCAATGAGGTATCAGAATAGGAAACAGAGCTCAAAGGGCCTGATTTATAAACCAGAACCTTTGAGTATGTCCAAGAGTACACACGCATTTGCTTATATATGGTCGTGTCAACCATGAAAAGGTTCTTATACAGGCATATAGGCATAAGCACACAGAGTTTCCACATATCTCCTATTATTATGCATATGAACTCACTCATGCTGTAAGCATTTCATCAATTCCCATATTTCACATTCATGGGTTCCATAGGGATATGAGCTCTCTAGACTTTGAATCAGAGAGATGAAAGGAGTTGTTCTGAAGCTGCTTATGCTCAAATGCTAAATTCTCTACCCCAAGAACTGGTTGCTCCAAGATGAGTAGATCTTCATGTGTACCAGCTTTTGTTGTATAAACCTTGCCCCCTACCCCAAGTTACCCCTGATTGGTTAATAAAGATCCCTACAGCCTGGCTGGGCAGAAGATAGGGGAGAAGCTAAAGTTCTAGGGCTTGGGATATCAGGCAGGGACCAGGAGGTAAATGGAGGAGGAAGAAGGTAACCACAATGGATCATGAATATATGACCATGAAGGCTGGCTTGTCGGGTAGGAGCAGCCCAGAAAAAAAACATGGCAAGTGATATCTAGGAGTTACCGACAAGACAAAATAGCATAACGGGTTTTTATCTGCCGATTTCTAGTGTTTCAAGGCTTATTATAAATATAAATGTTTTTGTGTCTTTTATTTAGGAATTATATGGCCTAAGTAGGGGAAATTCCCCAAAATAATATTTACCACAACAGTAAATTGGATGCATACTAGCCTAATCATCTTTTCCTTGCTGCAACCAATACTCTGAAATGATAAACAACCATACTCCAACCATAGCTTCATCTATGGGTGTGGTTTCAGTTACATTATTGGACACACACCTCCTACGTTTGCAGATAACTAGATGTCTACACAACAAACATTCCAAGTGAAAAGAAAACACAAACCCATGTTCAAGCAGTGTTCACTGGAGAGGCCTAATGCTTTTATTATTGCATCTGGATGTTGTATTGATATGTATAGGCAGGAGAAAAAATATTACATTCATACATTCACATTTCTCTACCTATCTGAGGAAAAGGAAAATAACTGTGATCAGACTGAGATGGAAAAGCCTATCAGTTTCCTCTGTCTCATACCAATCGACAACTCCAGGCAAATCCATACAGTTCTCTCAGCACAGTTTTCCTAGAAGCTGTCATGAGGTCTCATCCCTTGCTCTGTAATGTATTTTCTCTTTGTAACTTGTGCAGCCAAATGGAATAATCTCCACCGGGAGATATCAGAAATGAGTAGCTAGAATACGTCCAAGGGTTAAACTTTGTACTCTTCTCTGCCCTTGAAATTTCCTACGAATTCTACCCTTGTAGATGGTCTGATTCTTGTTTTTAACAGCAAAAGTAAGACAATCAAGTTTTATTCTCATCGTAACCAACAAAAAGTAATATGCACTTGTGCTCTTAAATGTATGTTTTCAAGAGAAAGATGAATTTGCTTTATAGTCATCACACAACCCCGATGTTTGCACCTATCCCAGGATTCATCTCAAAATGAATGAGAATTAAGATTGCTTTGGAACAAAGAATATGTTATTTAGTTTTGTATATTCATTCTTAGTCAGCAGGTAAGAAGAAAAGGTATGTCTTTGACTGAATGAGCATATAATGAAGATTCCTTTCATGTATTTAAAAGAGATTGTGAAAACTAAAAGGATGCGTCCTTGTGTTTAAAACAGAATGGCTTGCCAATGCCTACTGCAAGGACAGGCTATTCTCACAGGGACTCATTCATTTATCCAGACCAAATAATTGCTATGTTCACTAGGCTTAAATTGCACTAGGCTCTATGTTTTAGAGATAATCAATTGAAGAGCGATAGCAATACAAAAAAACTCACAGTTCCTATTTCATGGATGTTATTCATTATCTTCTAGGGATAAAGAGTAAGAGTAAGTAAATAATTCTGCAAGTACATGGATGCATCTCTGACTATAATGACTAAGTCAGGACATATAAGAAGAGGAAATGACAAATTAGATTAGTCACAATTAGAAGAGTGAGGAACCAGCACACAGAAGTCCTGGATACAAGGCAGAGATGAGCAAGAATTTTTGTGCCTGGAACCCATAATTGGAAGAGACTGTATCAGGCATTGAGTCACAGATGCTAGGGAACAAAGACCAACTCTACATGGGGGTGCAAATAACATTTATAGCTTAAACTTATCTGAAGAGGGAAAGAGTTTTCATGTGGGTTCCCATAGCTCAAGTTCAATTTTTAATGAATAAACATAAACCTTCTCTTGGTAAAAACTTACAAAATCAAGCTATCAGCCTTTAGAGGGAAATTCTGCATAAACACCTTCATAACCTAATGTCCTATGTAGAGTCAACCATACAGAAAGCATTCACTGAGTATTAGCTAGTCCTGAGTAAAACCAGTATTCTGAGCAGAAAATCACAAATGTGCTCTCGCATAAGGGACGACATTTCAAGCCGTATTTAGTTTGCCCATCTGTGAAGTAAATGCATCTGATTCGTAGTTTCATGGAAGTCTGTTTGAACGAGCAGTCCATGATTCTAATCAGTCTCTGTCAAAGATCAATAAATAAAGAGACAACAAGCCCCTTTCAATTTGGACTAGCTTTTGTCTGGAAGGAATGAGCTGAACCATCACTATTAGTCAAGGCACACTGAACCGAAACATCCAGCCTAAGAATTCCCCTAGACTACGGCCATGTGATCTGAGGCTAGACAGATCATCTTTTCCAGAAGAAAAGATGTGGACTTGATGGTGCCAGCTGTTCCCATCTGTATTCAGATAAGAATGGAGAGGAAAATGGGCATGATCCCAGTTGCAGCTCAATCACAACTGTTTTGCCTGAACATATGACTGTCTAAAATGAGAATGTACACATCTAAGTCAGTCATCAAACCCATGATAAAATAAAATAATTTATGCTTATATTGAAAATGAGCCAATCCTTTCCTTTAGCAAACTGACAAATCGACAATCTAATTAGGCATAAATTATGTATCTCTTACTTTTAATATTTGGAGTTCGGCAGAATATTGGAATGAGTACCTAGATATAAGAAATGGACAAGAATGTTCCTTCAGCAGACGAGAAAGGCAATCTGCTTCCCACTTCCCATTTTTTCTTTCTCCAAGCTATAAGAAGACACCAGTTCCAAGCAAGGCACACTGAAACAGAAAGCTTGGTAAAAGCTGACTTTCAAGCCAGTGCTCTGTGGACATTGCACATTAGATGCTGATAGCAGCCACCACACTTAAATACTTGTTTGCCATATCCTGCCCATATGCAAGGTCCATATGCCCCAGTTAGGAACAAGTCGTTAAGAAAATGTGCTAGTGACTCAACTGTAAATCCCAGCTCCAATTTAACACAAGGAAAGCCAGGTGGCCCTGCTACCAATGCTGGGAACATCTGCAGCCGGCGACATGGACAAAGAGTGATTGATGGGAGTTTGCTGAAGGATAGAGAGATTTTTAATTGGTACATTAGTAGTGAACGGAGATAGATCAGGCCCATCTCAACAGGGCAATGAAGAAGCCAAGAGATGAATCATGGTAGCTCCAGCACACTCCCTCTTCAATGACTGCACAGTGAATGGCATTTGTAGAGAAAAGTATATAAACATGTGAAGGATGTAATCAATATAGGGCCAGATCCACACTGGTTTCAGCTTTCCTGTTGCTTTCTTCTTCTTTTTCTAAGTGGAAATCATTTGCTTATGTCTCATCGAATTGTGCTCTACATTAAGAAAACAATACTAGACTAACAATGTTAATCCCCATCAACTTTGACTCTTCCCTTAAGAATATGACTTAGTGTTTTAAAGAAGCCTCATTTTAAAGAAGGCTCTGCCAGAGCCTGATTGATATATACAGAGGCAGATGCTTGCAGCCAACCATTGAACTGATCACAGGGTCCCCAATGAAGGAGCTAGAGAAAGGCTTGAAGCAGCTAAAGGGGTTTGAAATCCCATGGGAAGAATAGCAATATTAACCAACCAGAGGTCCCAGGATCTAAACCACCAACCGAAGAGTACACACAGAGCGACCCTTGGCTCCAGCTGCATATGTAGCAGAGAATGGCCTTTTTGGGCATCAATGGGAGAAGAGTTCCTTGGTCCTGTGAAGGCTCAGTGCCCCAGTAAAGGAGAATTTGAGGGCTGGAAGGTGGGAGTGCGTAGGTGGGTGGGGGTACACTCTCATAGAAGCAGGGGTGGGGGTGGGATAGATGGTTTCTGGGAGAGGAAATCTGGAAAGGGGATAACATTTGAAATGTAAATAAAATATTCAATAAAAAACGCTTAAACAACAACAAAAAAAGAACTAAAGACATCTTTTCAAAACTTTTCAAAACACTGTTCAGCTTCTAATATATGCTCTAATCTGTCTCTCCCTCATATTTGTGCGATTGTTTCCTCTTTCCAATCACTTCATCAAATTAGATGCTCCCACTGTGCAGACAGAGCATCTCCTTTTGATTGTTTCTATTTGGTCAATTTCCTAGGGATAGAAAAATGTCTGCTTAAAAGGAAAAAGGAAGTAGAATAGATGAATAAAGGGAGTGTTGAGTAGCAGTTTACAGTGAGATTACAACATGGCATCTTAAAAGGAAACATCTTAAAGCCAGAGGTTTATAGGGAATTGAAAGAATAAGGTAGTGTAAGGGCAGGTAAACTTATTCCAAGGAGGCTTAAGATCAAAAGGAAACAACTCTTAAGAGCTTAAGAAAGTATCTGAAACTGACAAGATTCACTGGCTACTCCTAGATCCTTCAAAGTCTATAAACAATAAAGATTGCCGACAGTGGTTCTCAGACCAGCCAAACTGCTTGGAAGAAGCAGAGACCAGCATGAAGAAACAAACCAGTTGAGGTGCCTGGAAAAGGCCCAGATAAGTCGAAGCACATTGAGAAGAGCCCTCTGCAACTCTGAGCAGCCTGCGGACTGCATTGTTCTCAGGTTCTCCACTTCTAGGCGTTGTCACTCTGCTGTGGTGGGCTTTGCTAAAGCTTTCCTATTGGAGTCATCCATCCCTGCCCCTGAAGGAAACACTCATACTCCTGCAGGTCACCCCAAGAAAACTCATTGGTTCACTAAGTTCAACTCTGCTGGTATCTATACTTTAGTCTTCCCTGGTTTTCTATCAGGGACCAGTTAGCATTTGTTTACATCTCCCTAAAAAGAGTCTGTCACCCAACAGGGAGGGAGGGAGGAAGAGAGAGTTGGGGAGGACTTAGAGAAGGAAAGAAAGACAAAAGAAAAGAACGGGTACAAGCTGAAAAGGACAGCAGTTGGGAGGGGAGAATAAAGGTAATTTAACTCAAGGATAGGGAATGGGGGGAAGGAGAGGGAATAAAAGGGAGGAAGAAGGAGGAGGAAGAGGAAGAAAGGAAGGAGAAAGGAGAGGGGAGGAAAGAAAGGGAGGTAAGAAAAATTAATCATGCTTTTACACCTAATCACATACTTCTCCAGAAAGCCCACAGAGAGCATTCTTAAGGCCATTCTGCAGAATTCAAATAAAAAAAAAACTCTAATAAGTTTTCATAACTACCACAGGTGTGCACAGGTATAAACATTGATTGGTTTGGCTCCAAATCAAAACATGCTTACATTCCTTACTATGTCATGCCACTTCTCCACAACACGGTAGCTAGTCTGAATTATTAATTCATTCTTAAATAAAATCTGTTTCTGTGAAGGGACACCTGACAGGTGACAAGTCCTTCACCAAATTGCTTTAGTATATGAAGTGTTACGTATTTGATAAATGAAACCTAACTTTCTCTTTTGGAATATTCAATTCTGTCACCAGCCGGTTTACACTAGAGTTCACCATGAAGGAGAGTAGAGGACCTGAGGAGCAGAGCATCCCCACTCAACTACTGGACATGGCCCACCGAAAGGCCAGCCGACTGCCGCTTCTATTATTCTATTGCTTTATTCCCAGCAGAAGAAAACAAAACAAAAATTGTCTTAGATATAGAAGACAAAACATTGGCAACAAAAAATCCAAAGATTGGAAAAAAAAAACTAGTAAATTAAAAAAAATCCCACGACAACTAAGTTCTCATATCAAACTAGGAAAGAGGAAAAATGTGAATAAACACTATGATATATATTTGGCAGGCACAAAGCACGGCCACGGAAGAATAGGAATAACAAATAGCAGCTGCAAAAAGAAGGAAATATAATAGGGGAGAGTAAATGGTGTGTCTGTTCTCTTAGCTGATGAGCTCTTAGCCACTCTGACACTGTCCTTGCAGGGAACATAATTTAAATGGCAGTCTAGGACAGGCCTCTAAATATGACACGACAGGTTAGGACGAGTGTGGTTTTAAATATTAATGCTACTATCAAATATTAATAATAAAAATGAATTAAATATAGAATATAGAGCTTAATTCTTCCCATATAGGCCTGGTCTGAGCTTCTTGTGAGTCTTGAAATGTCAGCAGTATAAAGAACACTTTCACGGGAACTTCCCAGTCGCTCTTCAGTCCACATTGCTGTGGTCAGAGCATATGGTGGGATCCAATTACTCATCTCCACTGAAATGGTGCAGCTGAGCATTTACTATTCACATAAAGACCTCTCCAAGTAATTGGGTACAAATGCACTTAAATTAAAAATGTATATGAATAATTAATTCTGTAGGCATAATAAACAAACTTTACCAAAGTCACAGGGTATATTCATTCAAATCAAAATGAAATGTATTCATTTCATGCTATTTTTATGGAAGCATATTTCAACATAAATAAATAAATAAATAAATAAATAAGAAAAACATGAGTTGCTTTCTTGGTTAAAATATTGTAACTTTTGCTACCTTATGAAACAGGTAAGCCCAAATCAAAATTGCAAAAATAGATTCAAGAATTCTCAGAATTCTCCATATTAATATCATATGTAAAATTTGAATTCTTAACTCTTAATTGTCATGAGCAGCCTAGAATGTGGTAAGAGGAAAAAGAATCTAAGGGTTGGGAGTTTAGGATTTGCACCCTCATTATATCTGGTTGAAGATATGTCTTCTACTTGATGCCCCAGTGTAGAGGAGTGCCAGGACCAGGAAGCGGGAGTGTGTGGGTTGGTGAGCAAGGGGGTGGGCTGGGAGGATGATAGTGGGTTTTCAAAGGGGAAACCAGGAAATGGGATAACGTTTGAAATGGAAATAAAATATCTAATAAAAGAAACTATATTATCTTCAAAAAGATATATCTTCAAGTTTCTTACACTGTTTATACACCTGTGAAATTAGGTATATACCTTAAGGAAACCATTCCAAAGTGCACATAAGAAATGCATACAGAATAAAGCATAAACCAGGTGCTTGAAAAGTATTTCTCTCAATGAGAAGAACAAGCGCTTTTCAAAGTGCTTATTACATTTAATCAATTGGGATAAATAGATAAATTACATATTTATAACCTAATAGAGTGGGGTTAGCCTTATGCATGAAAAAGAACCTGAGTTCTTCTAGTCATTTCTGCTCTTCCTTCCCAGTGTCCTTGATGGTTGGATGAGTCTTTAGTTTCAAAATAAAACTGCCAGCAGGGCCTCATAAAAGGAAGACAGATATGCTGCGCATTCCTAAGATTTAATATAGTTATCCTTGGAGAGAAGGAAGTAGAGAGGCTGTGGGAAATGGAGAGGGATGGACGAAACAAATCATATTCTGGAAAGGATGGAGAACACTGCAGGATGAATTGCCATTTCCATGAGTTAGCAGATATAAAAGCTGAACTATGTCTGGTCCTTCTGGATCAGCAGTGAACCCAGAAGGAGTGATAATGGCAAACCCTGGGCAGAGGATACAGATAAATGCATAGCTTCCATAAAGAAAGCATGCACTAGATACAGTACACTAATAAATCCATTGTCCCAAAAGAAGGTAGATACAGGGTGCAGTGCACTGATGTTGTAGTAGGGTAATATGAAATATTTCTGGGTATAGATCAATAATATCTTCTAGCAGAGGCTATGGGGTGGCTGATTGATATATTGACTTCAGAAATAGCTATTGATTGTATGTCGTGTGTCAGCCATTGTATAAGATCCAGGACACTGCTAGAGGTACTTACTGTAAGTCAAGCATCAAGTTAATGTAGTTTTGTCGCATTGATTCTGAACATATTTAAGATGTAGTACTAGGTACTGACGCTTCCTTTAATTAGAATCTGGTGGTTTATAAACTGCTGACTCAATCACACCGGTGTGCATTTAGTCATCTTTGAGATTAATGGCGTATCTTTGTTGAGTCTTTATGAATCTGACAGGATGTTTTCTGGATGGTAATATGTGATTTGAAAGTTCAAAACTGGGTATTTGTGGGTATTGATGTTATTAGAGAATAGAGTTGGGTTCATTCTTGCTTTCTCATTCTATCCACTAAAATTTGAGTTTTTCATTTATTTTAAGAATTAATTCTTAGCTTCTTCACTTGGAAGAAATTCAGCTTTTCCTTTTTTCTTCCAGTTCTAAAGATCAGCCATTACCCAGGAATCGATCATGTAGATACATCCTCATCTCCAAGCCCCACTGGAAGCCACCATCTTCTTCAGTTTAGGTGTTGGGCTTGCCACTGGACACTTGTATGTTAAGGCCCGTTCCAAGTATCACTGGTTTTTGCTCATTTATTTTATCCTTGGTATTTTTTCATTCTATGTCTATAATAAATTTTAGTTTTTCCCAAGTATTTTCCATAAGAAATTGTGACAGGTGCATGGAAGTACCTTTGGAAAGATTATGAGGTTTATGTTATCACATTCCGACTTAGCAACAAAGATCTCCTGTGTATACCAGTGCCACGAACGTCTCATGCTGAGAAGAGAGTTTTTTCTTTAACAGGTTAGTTCATTTAAGGAAGTGATGTGTATAAGTATCTAGTGTTCAAAAGAGCAAAGTCATAGCTCCTCAGATCACCTTAATGAGTGACTAAATTGTATACAGTAGAAAACTATAAAAACTGGTTGCCAAGTTCAGCATGTGTCCAGCATCTTCAGTTGCATGACTTCTGTCTCAGGCTCCAGAAGCAAGCGCTCTGGTTTGATTTACCTGACTTTGTGGCTTATGTTTATTATAATTGGTTGGACTGATCTGGAATGCTTATTTGATCTTAAATATTAATAACCTTTCTTGGACTAGCAGTCCTGATCATTCTTATTCATATTCCTTCTCTACCTCTCTCCCTCTCCCCTCTCTATCCAAACAGAGCCAGAGAACCTTGGGAAGGGTTTACAGTTGCTTCATCCCCTACTTACTTTCAGCTCTCTGCTAGGGAACATAACATGGCTGCATCTGTTCGTAGAGTTCTTCTCATTCAATTTAGCCGAAATGAAAGAACACCACACAGAGTTCTGGGATTTCCAAAGACACTATCTAACCTAACAACGTTGAAATATGCCAAATCGTTTTCTCGTTCTTCATACAGAGTTTATTTACTGAGGCTAGCTGATTGGACACACAAGCTACTAGGAAGTAAGACCATTTTTTTCCACAAAGCATAAAACTATTTTGACCAAACCTTTATATTTTGTCATTTTTTCCAAGTGGAATCATTTTTTTTTCCTGCTGCCCTGGCCATGGTGTGACATTTAATTATAGTTCTCTCAGAAACCTTTCCCTGAGGTCTTTTACATCACAAGTACCCTTTCCAAGAGCACTCCAGTGGAGCTTTTCTTCATGACAGCAGCTCCCTATGGGCTAGCTTGCTATTAAGTCCTGAGTTAGCATAAGCAAGAGTCCTCAGCTGACAAGACAAACTGAGTTCTATAGTTCTATTCTGTGTTGTTGGAAAGGGTCTACAAGTCTAGGTATCACAACCCAGCCTTTTATCAAGCAACCATTCTGGGGGGCTAAAATAATTTCTGATACTAACATTCACCATCTCATTGATCTGGCAGCTAATAGTAGTGCATCTTCAATCAGATCAGAGTAGAATATCTGTCAGACCTGCTGAAGTCAGGCTAGCCCTTTCACATGACCTTGCTTGTTGCCTATAGAACTTTACAGTAGCATAGCTGAGACTTTCTTCTATAGCCTGTCTAGGCAAGCTGGCTCAAAGAGACTCCAGAGGCAATGCCTATGCTGGACCATGCTGGGCCTATGCTTCCCTGATCACATACCTTTCAGCCTTTGTTATAAAATTTATGTTTCTGAATTTTCATCAATATTTTTCATTTGCACATAGTCTGATAAGATCGTGTCCAACCTCAAGGTCTACATATACTTCTAGGATATGTTGATTTGCACATATTTCTATTTTCCTTCTCCATGAATAAAATGTACTTTTTCCTCTTAAAGACTGCAAAAGATTCCCGTATACACCTTTTATAATAGGTATGTCATTACCTTACTTTATAGTTTTTAGTCCCTTCATATTGAATTTTTGCTTCTTCTGGCATACATAAAAAAAATCTTTCAAAACAGAAGTTGTTGTAATCATATCTGATTTTTGAGTAAGACCTAGAAAATGATATCCCTTAAAAGTTATATATTAATTATGTTGATAGATATAGAGAGAAACCTGCTTTATGTCTTGTTCTACATCTGTCTTTTCTAAACTTCATTAGATTTAGAGATTACTTTCTGAATGGGGAAGCTCGGGTTACAGTTGTTTTCTTCAGGCTTTAGCTTGGTGCTTGGGATAGATATGATTTTCCTTTTTTATGTTTTTAGCACAGTCGCTAACATCTATATTTGTAGGCAATACCAGATAGTTCTCACTCTTATCTTTTCATTTTTGGGGTTGATGCCAAATACATTGAAGAAAGTGAAGTAAAAGATGAGTATTCCATTCATGATCTGTCTTTAAATATGGTTGCTGTGTCTGTTTTGCACATCCTTGGTCATCAGGAAAATGCAAATCAATTCTACTTTGAAATTTCATCATACACCCTTCAGAATGGCCAAAACCAATGAAACATGGGACAGCACACAACAGCAAGAAAATGGAGTAATGAGAACACTCTCCTATGGCTGGTGGTAGTGCAAACTCATCCAGCCACTATGATAATCAGTGTGGAGACTCCTCAGGAAGACAGGAATGCATCTACCTTAAGATCCCTCTATACCATTCTTGGGCATATACCCAAAGGATGCTTCATCCCACCACATAGACACTTGCTGCTTGTTCATCGCTGCTTTATTTGTAATAGTAAATAACTGGAAATAGCCCAGATGCCACCAAGTAACAAAATGGATCCAGAAAACGTGTTGCATATATACATGGTAGTATTATGTAGCTGTTTAAAAAAAAATAATGAAATAATGAAATTCACAAAATAGGAGTAGAAAAAAATCACCCTAAGTCAGGTATCCCAGACCCAGACGGACAAAGGTAATATGCACTCACTTATGTATGGTGGAGTCATAAAGTAAATGATAAACAAACTACAATCCACAGAGCCATGGAGGTAAGGTATAGTGTAGGAGACTGGAAGATACATCTCCCTAGTAAAGGGAAGTAGCATAGGTAGTTATGGATGGATGGGGGTCTGGAACAGCAGGATACAGTGGGGAGAGGGGAGGAGAGGGGAAGTGGAAGGGAACACAGAGAGAAACATCTTAAATGCAAGGGCCATTTGACGGGTAGTATGGAAAGCTAATAGAGTAGAAACTGTCTTTGAAAACAGATTGATAAATGATTCTAGAATTCTGTGTTCAGAGGATAGCCAAAATGATGCTGATAAAGAACAAGTATAAAGACAGATAGATCATTGGAACACTAATGAAAAAAAAAAAGGAGGCAAATGCATGTGCATACAGGGTCACATTATAAGGAAAGCTCAAAAATATGATAAAGCAAAAGTAATCTTTTCTGTAAATAGTATTGCTTCAACTATATAACTACTAATAGATGAATAAAGCTTGGTGCTTTCTTCATATAGGCATACAATTACCTAATAGACTTAAAAGATAGATTACTAGAAATATAGTAAAAATATACATGATTCCATTTACTTTGAATGTCCGTATCTGCTGTATAGAGTTGAGACAGAAAGTAAACTACTAGTTTCCTAGAGTTTACACACAGTCAGGTATCTAAAGGAAATACATGGTGACTCACAGTTGTCACAGGATCTTTTGGGAGTAACGAATTTGTTCAGACATTATAATCTAAGGGCCAGTGAGATGACTGAGTAGTTAAAAGTGACTAACACAAATCTGGCCATCTTAGTTCTTTCCTGGAAATAGATACTATGGCTTAAACTTGTGCAGGACCGGTGCACACATGATTGCACACATGAATGCATGCACACACACACACACACACACACACACACACACACGATGGCTTAAACTTGTGCAGGACCGGTGCACACATGATTGCACACTTGAATGCATGCACACACACACACACACACACACACACACACGATGGCTTAAACTTGTGCAGGACCAGTGCATACATCTATGCATACATGAATGCACACACACATGCACACCACCTAACAGAGGCATAAACACACACACATTATCTAACACAGGCATAAACACACACACATTATCTAACACAGGCATAAACACACGCACACACACATACACATAAACACATACATATACACACCCATACAAAAGCACTCACTCACAGATATGAACGAAAAAAATATTTTTTGGTATTGTGTTCTAACACAACTCTACAGTTCAAACAGGCGTATTGCATGTCAAATAGATTTTATCTTCATAAAATTGTCTTTTTAAATGCAAGGTCCATACTATAGTGCAGAAAGTATATCATCTTGCTTGAAATAAAACTCATGTGGTACAGTATTTCTCTGGGTAATGAAACATTTGTAGCCAATTATGACTGGATTCATGGCTTATTTTTTCACTTTTTATATAGCCTATTAGCTCAAATCCATTCTGTTTAGTAATATCACATAGCTGGAAGATTCTCTGTACTAATTAAAATCTATTGTACAGTAAATGAAATGACATAATAAATAGTTCACGTAATTTATTGCTAAACTTTAACATTTCAGGTAAGTTTTCAAATTAACTATTTACACTTTTACTATTCATTGTTAAATAGGAGTGTTATATAAACATCTGTGGTTTTGATTGTTAATAATCAGAAATCTCAACCACTAAGAAAGATGCACTTATAGAATATAAATACATTTTTATTTTGTATTATATACTATAAATAGATGGCATTAAGGTTATAAACATTTTATCTAGTTTAATAACATTAAACTATCTTTACATACTGTGTAAATCTTTGAATCCCCAAGTACACATTCATTTCTGTAAATCTCCAAGTAAATACAGTGTCTCTTTCTTCATACTTTCCCTCTTTCTCAAAATAGAACATTGTGAAAGGACAAAGGAAATATTCTTTTATTCAGAAATAAAAACAAAAGCTGAAATGTTTCATCGTGTCTTATAAACTAAATCTGCATTCTTTTGTTTTCTTTTCCTCTCCATTTCTTTGACAAGTATACTGCTTGTAAATTATAACCATGTTGATTTTGTGATGCTAGATCTCTCTCTGCTTCTCTCTCTCTCTCTCTCTCTCTCTCTCTCTTTCTCTCTCTCTCTCTCTCTCTCACACACACACACTGGACTGGGTGAAGAGCGAGAATGTGACACAAAGACAGAGACTGAGAGATAAGACGAAGAAAGAGATACAGGAGGAAACAGAAAAGCATAGAGAGAAGGGGACATTAAAGCTCCCCCCCCCATGCTGATCCAAGTTCAGTGATAATTTGAGGGACTGATAGATAGAGGGCAGAGGACAGGGGAAATTTTCTCCTCAGAGCACAGAAATCAATGAGCAATTTCAACAGCATAGGAGAAGGAGGGAGAGAAAGGGAAGGCAGAAAGAATCTGGGGTTAGTAGAAAATGTTCTCACTTTCATATATTGCATTAAGCATCCCATAGAAAGCCTAAAAGGTATCAAGGTAAATCCATTTTGACTCTTTCTACACAATTCTGCTTTATTATATCTAACCTAGGGCATCGATTTCCTTCATTTTCTACCTGTCTCCTAAGCATAAAGTCCTAAGCATAAACTTTTCTGTCCTTTTATCTGCTTGGTGTCTGACTCAGAAAGAAGTTTCTAAGAGCTACTATTCCAAAAACCAAACTCACCTGAAAGGAGAGTTTGTGGATAAAAAGATTTAAAAAAAATATTTTTATAGCATGTTGAAATGACTCACAACACAGGACAGCATTTCAAAATGCCACCTGTAATTGGAAAAAATAATATTTATGTAAAAGAAAAGGTATTTTTAAAAGTCATGTGGACATCACCATCTCCCCGCACTACATGAGTCAACTTCAGTCCTGACAGTGACAGACTGAACTGCATTGCCAATCTTTAATGTTATTTCAAGACCCTAGAGCCAAAAAATATTATACATCCTTCTGTGAAAAAAATGAATAACAAAAATAGCAAAAGCAAATTTCAGCCCCAAAGGGATTCTGTTCATTTTAGAAACTTAAAATCTCTGTTCAGAAGTATGATAGAAGACCTGGCCTGGTGAGCAAGGGACCATCCCTGTGACAAGAAGCCTTCAACGTAGCACATTGCTAAAACCTTTACCTCGTGCCATGAGCTGTCTAAATTTTAGTATTTCTTCCAAGCTAGCAAAGCAGATCTTTCCCATTATATTTTGATGTAAGCAAGGACCACGTCATTAGTGTATTATGTCACTGTGCTAGTTCCACTGTCTACTCAACTGGCCAGCGTTCTGCTGGGAAGTGAGAATCTGTCCGATATCTCAGAACCTGAACCTCAGGAAGAGTACACATGAAAATACGTTTCGAAAGAAGTCACCATTCGACTGCTGTGATGGTAAGTACTAACTGTCAATCTGACACGGCTAGAATTATCTGAGAGTTGAGTTGGTTGCACTGGTTGAGGTGAGAAGACCCACCCATTTATGCAGGCCTGTTTCCCTGCCTATGATCCTGGACTGGGTTAGTGGAGAAAGAAAGCTGAGAAGTGAGCATAAGTCACTCTGCTTCCTGGTTGTGGATTTGACGTGGTCAATGCCTTCAAATTCCTCGTCTCTTGATGCATCTGCGATGGTGGACTCTCCTCTGGAACTCTGGAGCCCCTCTAAGCCCTTTCTCCTTTAATTTCATTTATACCTGTATCTTATCTGGAAAAGAAACCAAAAGTCAAAATTGTTAGGTTTAGGATTGAAGTTAGTTGTTGTGTTGCTATTGTTTTCAGTCGCAGTAGGAGTCTGGAGAAACTGTCTTCTCTCTGTGCATCCACACAAGGCCAAGAACATGGCCACTGGAATAGCATTTTGGCATGCCAGCAATGGCCGCAGCTTTGGATAGACAAACTCATTCTGTTTGTCAGCCCCAGTAAGGGCCTAAAAGTAGAGCTTTATTTATAACTTACAAATGCTGCGTTAAGCCACATTAGTATAAAGGGAAAAGAAAATCTCCATAAAGACGTGATGTCATGATAGCCATACATATAAGCAATAGGACACAACCCTAGCGAGAGAACTGTTGTTTCTGGTAATTTTCCACTGCCAAGACCAGCTGGATTGAGGCGTCTGAGTCAGAGTTCTTCAAGAGACCATTATGATAACTGGTTGAAGGCATTAACTCTGGCAGGAAAATTCATGCTGAGGAAAAAGAGAAGAGAAGGGCTTTTTCTTGGGTGGGAAATGTGATTTTCTCTGATTGCTTACTTAAGTGAATTAACTATCCACCTAACTTGATTATCTGATGTAATTTACATTGGATTTGAAACAGTGTACCTATTACTTTAGTAATATAAAGTAGTTATCATCCTAACTAAAGTCAGAAATAAAATTGTTTGAATAAATCATAGTTTAGGACCTTCACAGTATTATAATTCTAGAGCTATCAATATTGTAAAACCAAATGTTATTTACTGAAACAACCAAGAAATAAATTCTCTGAAGTGAAGAAATATAATTATTTGCTTCTTCTTGGTGACTTCTGTCAGAATGTCAGACACACACAGTATTTTCAGATTTAAATAATTCAAACATAGTAGCGAAACGTATTTGATACATTCATGGAAAGAAATGGCATTTGATGCCCAGGTTATATAGCGGTGTGTGCTGCTGAAGTGAAACGGATAATTTTCTGTTTAATTTGGCCAAATGCGCATCACTTTTGTTGTAATTCAAGGCAGAAATGTCATCCACCTACAGAATCCCCTGTATCTGGGGCACTTAGGAAAGAAGGCGCTGTTAAGAGACCTTTGTTCTAAGGAGCATGGAGAAGAAATGATCCAGGCACAGGATATTGGGGTGGGGGTGGGGTGCGGAGGCGCGCACAACTAGGTACAGGGGATTCAAGAGGAGATTAGGAATCTCCTTGAATCCTGCCCAGGTGAGTGCATGGTTCAGGCAACTCTCACTGCAGAACCTAATATAGAAATTACGTGTTCCCACTCCCACCACACAGGTGCTCAGTTTGGAAGGAAAATAAATGAACCTTCCGCCTGTCATCCCGGCGGCCAAAAGCTGCCAGAGCAGCAAGCAATGTGAGGGAGAAGGCTCAGAGTGGAGTACGGGGAAAGAAGCAGAGGGGCTGAGCTCAGGAATCAGCTCAGGCTGATCCCAAAGCCCTTAAGAATGTTTTGTATTCCCAAAGGTAATCAACTCTACAGGAGAAAGAAAGTTAAAACATCATTTCTGAAGTGCTTGAAATTAAACAACAAAAACAAAACAAAAACAAAAACAAAAACAAAAAAACCCACCTCCACTCTAAATGCACTTAAAACTCAAGCACCACCTGCTGGTCCTAACTGGATCTTCCCACTCACTACAGGATTTCAATTCTATTTGCATTTAAATCAGACTATTCATCCCTCAACCCCCCACCCCCCTCTTTTTTAGGATTAAGGCAAGAGTGGAACTGATTTTTAAAAGCAGAATAGCTTAGTTTTGCTAAACTATGTAGATAGTTTTGTATTCCCAGCTCCATATTTAAACAAAAATGCACACTAGTAAAATAATAACAATATTCTATCATTAAAAAAACATACTCAGACATATACCTTTCTAACTTGTGTTTCTCCAGCAGCAGGAATGCTCTCATTAATTACCATTGCAAACATTTTTGTTCATTTTATAATTCTCCAAAAAGGATATTTGAAACTTTCAACGTCTTAATAAAAATAAGTTGTGAAATACCCTTACTGCAGACTAAACAAACATCTACCAGCAAGAAACTCTATTAGATGGTGTTTGTAAAAATGACTCACTGAGGTTTAGCTAGTTAGCTTTCAGAGTACTGCAACTCCCAATATTATATTCTTCGCGAATGTGCCTTACAATTAGGTCACTGAATCAATTTTGCATTTGTTTTAAAAAAACAAGGCCCTTTCTGTCAGTTTCACGAAAAACTAATGTAAAAGTATAAACAGCCATTTTCCATATTACTATCCAAATATACGACCAATTATTTCATTAGTCTAAATGCTCACTCGACTAAGGGTCTACGTTAAATTTCTTCAACTTATTAAAGGCAACAGTGTGCTGCACGTACAGACACGGCCTCAAAGCTTAACTGGCACCAGCATCTTAGGGCTACATTAACAGTGTATCCTAGGCAACCAAGTCATGGCTAAAACACTGCAGTGTTTGTTTAAAACGTGATGTGCAAGGCAATCAGAAGAGCTTCAATTCCAGGGAAATTCTTTTTCAATGTAAGCCTGAAATTAGAGTGCTAGTATTTGCGCCATTATAATTAAGAATGTGTCACCATGTTCATTATTTTCAAGGGTTTGTAACTGAGCTGTAAAAGAAATTGGTCAGAATAATTAAAAGACAGAAAACATCAAGTTATGCTAAGATGCATTATTGGGGCATTTAAAATCTCAGAAAAGAGGAGTTTTAAACAAATTAAATGATCTTATATTTACTAGATCAAAGTCATATCATAATGTTACATTGATACATTGGAAACATAATTATAAGTATTTTTATTCTTTTCTTGCTATATACACTATCAGCTTACTATAGTATCAGCTACTATACAATCATGATTAATCTTCAATGACTTTATTTTGTCTGTACTTCAGTGATTTTAATCTCTTGATTAATCTGTTAGCAATGTGTTAATCTGAAAATTATGTACAGGTACTGTTGCAGGCAGTCTTTAGTGACGCAAGATTGGAGACTCTGCTGTTTTGTGCATCTTTTCTATATTTAAATATACATATCTTATGTATAGGTATATACTCACTAAATTGTAGGCACAGGATATTGATTTAATACTTTATTTTTTATCTGTTACATTTCTTTCAGCATGAAGAAAAGTAAGTTTCCTCAGCCATTTTGCAAAATGGAAAAATAAAAATAAAAAAGCTTAGTCTTTGCATAGAAAAATAAGCACTATTTGGGGTGGGAGAGGAAGTCTAATGGACATTTCGTGGAGCATCTGTGACATCAGCACATAGAATGGCACATCATAGCTTTGTCTTACTCAGTTTCTAGTATTTCTGCAGGGACTCATTCGTTCCCATTTCACAATGACAAATGATGCTTGTAAGTTCAGTGGGACCTGGGAGGCCAAGCCCATAGACTATACTACTTTTTCATGTCCAAAGAGAACATTCAAGCTGAACATTGACTAACTCATATCTGGAAACAGTGACCCTTAATTGCAAAGTGATTCATCACTGCTAACACTCGATAAGTGTCACTGTAATGTTTTCAAATATACAAACTTATTGGAAACTTCAATAATTAAAAATACATTTAAAGAAATTAATTTCCTTTTAAATCCAATAACAATCTAAACTATACATAAAGCAGTATCTTTAACTTTTAGATAAAAGAGTAAATTGTCATTGAGGTTCCCAAATATTAGAATGAAAAATAAACATAGTCACAGGCTAACCCTAAGGTAACTGGAAGTCATGGATGGCTCAGGAGACATACAGCTTCTTTGATACCATTCCCAAATTTATGTGTGTTTTCCTTCATAGTTACAAACTTGTGAACTTATTTACTTGTTTTCAATTCAAATCCATATCTTATCCAAATATGGATTTTAAGAGTTTCTTGAGCAAATAGTAATATTTTACTTTCTACATTATTCAAAACTCAGTTGAGTGTAGATGTTTATTCTTTACTCAGTTGTATACACATCTTTATTCTTTATCATTTTTCTTCCCTATTTTAATGATATTGACAAGTGTATATTTGTTTCCATCCTAAAGGATGAGATGAACATTGAAAGGGACTGTCCAAGAAAGACACCATTAGATACTTGTGGCCAATATACTTGAACTCCTGGAATTAATGCAAAATAAGCACAACTTCAATACTTAGTGAGAAAAATATAGACAGAACTGATAATTTTATACTGATTTCCTTTTGATGTGTCAATCTCTTAAAAATATTGGGCTAAATTAATATTGTGTGATTATGTATTTTACATACATTTTGAATCAGTTTCTAGTATTTTTTAAAACTTAGAATTAATATTATCTTTCACTCTTCAAATTTTATTTTATTTTAATTCTGTGTCTGTCTGTTTATCTGACACTCTGTGCAACTGAGTATAGGACCCATGGAGACCATAAAAATGGGATTCTCCTAGAGTTGGAATCACAGGCCGTTGGGGCAGTAGACACAGTGACCTGGACTCAGGTCCTCTCCAAGAACACGAATTGACCTTAACCACTGAGGATTCTTTCTTGGCATTCAATCTGTTTATACTCAGTGTGCTAAGCCTTAAAACTGTAAGGCATGGCAATTTAGATCAGAAATCATTGAAACTGTCTAGAAGAGTTAGCCTATAAAAGTTTTATTCACTATTTCTTTTTCATCCTAGAATTATCCACACAATAAAATTATCAAGACTATTTCATGTACTTAAGAATATGCTGTTCTAACAGCAGTGTTATAGGTTTTTCTCTTCTTCTCTTTCATTCTTTCTTTTGTTTTGTATTTATAATCCTGTCTCATCAGTCACTCAATATATATACACACATACACATACTTCATTTGGTTTTAATGTCCTATTTTGGTCACAATTCAGAGGCAACACAGTAGGAGGCAGTTCTACTTTGCTGTCCTATAAAAGATTCTAAGTTTCTTTAATAAAATATGTAAAAAAAGAAAGATATATAAATGCAAGGTGGCACTTGCAGCATTTGTATAATAGACTATAGAATAGAATATTACATACTAGAATATTGATAAGAAGTAAACATGTTCACCTTATTATAGGTATCTATGTACAGATTCAATAGCCTAGACATTTGTACAATGAATAATTTATACTTAGAATTGTTTTCACCTTTTGTGTATACAAAAATACCCAGCAAATGTCTGTCTGTTCTCTTTATTGTTGGCAAATTTTTTTATTTAAAATTAGATAGATAGATAGATAGATAGATAGATAGATAGAGAGAGAGAGAGAGAGAGAGAGAGATAGATAGATAGATGCAACAACAATAAGTGACCAGAGCCATATATTTGAAAAGGAACATGGGTGGATATATGAAAAGGTTTGGATGGAGGAAAGGGAAGAGGAAATGATATAATTATATAATAATCTTAAAAATAAAATATTTTTAAGTGTCCATTCCTTTCCAGAATTCATCTTTCATAAGCAGCAGCAAGTACAAAGTAACAGTTTGGATTCCACCAAAGGCATGTTGTCAGTAAAGGATAATTGGAAATGCTTGAATATTTTGCTTGCGTTTTTTTTTTACCATAACTTGAAAAGTATGAGAATGTGTTTATGTTAGACATAACCATCTATATAACCAATATCCTTGGGTAAAATAATTTTGGAGAATGTAAAATCCTTAATACATCAAGTCCAAGAGAATTAGGGAAGGCAAATGTCAAATGAAGCTTTTGATCCCATCTAAGGCTTGAGAAGATGTGGTTCACAGGTTTGGGACCTCCAATCTATCCCCTTTTCTGAATGCAACTGTTTCTTTGAAAACTTCTGAAACTTAAAAAGCATCTTTTCCGGAATTCCTCATCAGCTCACGGACATCTATAACATGACCATCCTATTCCTGAATCCAAAGATACTTCCCTCTACAACTCATTTGGAAATCTTTTGTAATTTGCATACATTATAATCCCTGCCACCACAACTATTCACTACTTTTCCAAGAACAAAACATGACAAAATTCTTTCTTGAGAGCATCACAAAAGAAACAAAGTAACCCTGCTTCTGTTTGGAAAGACATTTTCAACCAAGGTTCTGATAACTTCCTTGCATGGATGATGAAGAAGTTGGTATCTACTATGTGGACTGGGCAATCTATGGGGCACATTGCTGCTTTCATGGAGATGAGGATGGGAAGTGGACTGTACCACAGATCACAGAAAAATCTCAAAATTGGCCTTTCCCAAAACGAATTTCTATTGAAAGAAAATATTCATTTTCAACTGCCTGGTGGGTGGTGAAAGGTAATCTGGGCTCTGTCAATATCAATTCTTAAAGATCAATCGGAGAGCTAGCAGGGCAGGAAACACAAGCGATAGTTAAACCACGCAGTAACAGGCAAAACTGGAGTGCTGGCTTCACAAAGACTTGTATTGGAAGATGTGTGTGATAAATGTTTCCCTACTTTTTAATAACTGCAAACTACATATTGGTCTTCAAAGAAAGAAATAAGTTTCTCCCTAGGGAAGTCAGTGTCACATATAACAGATTTCTAGGGATGGTCAATTAAACTTGCACTTACCAATGTCCTGGTTTCATAAAATGGTTGAGACATTGAGACAATCTGCTTCTCTGTGTGTGGGTAAGTCTGTCATGTCTGGTGCCTCAGTACTCCTCTCTGATCAAAGCATGGCTGTTGGACTTCTGCTGGCAGAGAAGCCATCCATGTAAGATGAATTCTCTGTTCTCTTCTCAGCTAATAGATACTGCCATATGCTGCAAAGACATGCTTTTTCTCTCTGTCTCCCCTTTTTAAACCTTCCTCTGAAAAAAAACCTTCCTGGTAAACTTTAGATATATGACTTTTATCATCATTTTTTTTTTTTAGTGAAGAAATGGAATATGAGTTCCTTCTCAACAAGAAACAAAACTTTTATTATCCTTATTCCTTCTTACTGGCTCTCATTAATTTTAAACTTTTGTTGCATTTTGCAGGTAGTAAAAAAGGCAATAACCCAGTCCTTTTTGTACACACTGTGCCACACTCATTGTTTAAAAAAAAAATCAAAGTGTTTACAATGGAACGTAAACCTCTAAGATGAAGAAAGCTACTTACAAAGCAAATGCAGAAACATTCGCTTTATACTTTGACTAAGTATCTAAGAAATTCCTACAGACAAGGTTTAGAAGGAGATAGAAAGTCATACAGTCAATCAGTTACTCTGGATCATACCAGACAGCCAGTGAAAACTCAGAGAACTAGAGTGTCAACAAAATGATAGGGAGAGAAGACACCTCGCAGCTTTATGTCACTTGGTAGATCAGATCCAATCTCTACAATTTAATTACATTATAATTAACGGCCCCATAAGAAGTGGGATGAAAAGAGACTGCCATTATGTCTTTAAAATTGGGAGAACTGAGATCTATTGCCAACCAATTACTTGGTCCCATGAGAATCATGGCGTCCTGTCTTCTCACTCTTTATCTATGCTCTTTTTTTATTTTTTTAACAATATTAAAGAGCAAAAATCCTAGCCATTCTCATTGATTAAAGACTATATCTGAAGGAAAATACCAAAATAAGAAATTATGAATAGGAGGGAATCTAGAATGCATCGTAGGCCAGGAGTCTAGAAATGATGTAAAGAGAACATTCATGTATAAAAGTCAAAAGAAAATGTAAATTAAAGGTGCTGCTCCTCCCTTGATACCGCTATGTCATGGGACTTAACTCAAATCTACTTTTCTACATTTTGTTTACTTAGCCCATTCTTCAAGTTGTTTTTTCTTTGGGTTTCTGTAAATTGAAATAAGTAGCCTCATAGGCATATTAAGAGCAGTTTCTGACCCAGAGTAACTACTTTATATAGATTATTATTAGTGTTCAGTATGTTATAAATTTTCACATTTACTTTTTATTGTACACATTGTTGACATAAATAAATTTGTAAGCAAACTGAAAAGAATTGTTGTGTGGAGTTGCAATTATATTATTACTTAAAACAAAGACTTCAAATGAGTTTCTCTTCAGATATGGCAGAACATTCACATCGGCCTTGCTGCATTTTAGGATTCTGAACACTAAATACTACCTGCGCACTAGATCTATTTTACAGAATATTCAAAAGATTTTCACCACAAATAGCTTAACGGTCTGTGTTGTGAAGCATGCCAACTGGGAAACACCTAGAAACATTGGGGAAGATGGTCTTGATGAGGGATTGTCTAGATTGTGTTGCCCTGTGTAAAGTCTATAGGGGATTAATTATCATTCTTAATATGGAAAGATTGTACCTACAGTAGACACCATTGTTCCATAGGCAACAGGGACCAAAGGATGTAGAAATGGAGAATGCAAGCTGAGCTCAAATAAGAAAATAAGCATGCATGTGTGCATTCACTGCTCTCTGCTCTTGACTGTGGGTGTGATGCAGCTAGTTGTTTAAGATTCCTACCTTGACCACTTTACAATGATGCACTATACCCCGAAATTATAAGTTGAAATACCATCACCCCATTTTATCCCCTAAGTTGCTTTTTTCAGGGTATCTTATCCTAACAATAGAAATAAAGCTAGGACAGTCTGGTGTGGGAGTATTATAGCTTCTCTCAATGGGAAAGACATTCTGGATCCAAACACACAAAAGAAGCTTTATAAGAATGAAAGTAGATGAGCTATGATCCCCTCTTAAGACACTCTTTGATGCCAGGTCTAGTCAACCACCTCTCATTCACTGCAGACACTGGCCAGGAAAGTGTCTCCATGCTCAGAATCTTCCCTGACCCCTAGATTAGGTTGGGAGCCCTGTTCTATCTTGCACATATTTTTCATTTTTCCTTATCATAAATCCACTTAAATAAAATTAAAGCAAATTTTACAAATAGCTATCTTCTTATAGCTTTCAAAAACTAGATAAGCAAAGATGAGAAGTCTATGTTTTGCAATGTCTAGGGATACCAAACACTGTGCTTGCAAGATATAGTCAATCAATTTGATTGAAAAATTACATTAAGTTCTCAATATTCTTGCTGCTAATGATATTCAAATGGAAAATTGAAATGTCTGGCATATCTAATACCCAAATATATTAACACATATATAGAGAAATACAAAGAAAATGTTTACATTGGATACATTTTCTCCTTTATAGAATTATCAAATAATGTGTTGATGAAAATTTAAAAGAAAGGAACCAAAATCAAAATATCACATAAGTCTCTCTTACTTCTTATATTTTGTCTTGCTGAACAAAGGATTCTATGATATACTGGAGGAAGGCTCCACTTGTCTCATACAAAGTCTTTGAGTAGGTTTGACAAGTAATCTTGGGTTCTTTATAAGTTTCCATTGATTAATGTTTGTTTTGACATCACATGATACCTACATTCATTTGAAATAACAGAGAAAAATAATTGACTTGGGTCACTGATAAACAGAAAACTAAACATCAAACACATTGTCATATATATTTTTAACATGAGAACAAATGTTTAAAACTTGGATCTCCTACCTTAACAGAAAGTAGGGTCATTAGAATAAGATCATTTAAAGTAAAGTTCTTCATGAACAGTAAAACTGTAAGTTCAAGACCAGAGTAGGAAACTTTGTGAGACCCTGTTATTTCAAATGGAAAGTCTTGTTAGGGTTAGGGTTAGGGTTAGGGTTAGGGTTAGGGTTAGGGTTAGGGTTAGGGTTAGGGTTAGGGTTAGGGTTAGGGTTTGGGATAGGATTGTGGTTGTGTTTAGGGTTAGGGTTAGGGTTAAGTTTATGGTTATCATTAGGGTTTTGGTTAGGTTTAGTTCCATAGAAGAATTCTGCATCTACCTGTGTTAGAACCTACCTTCTATCCCTTATAGCTCCACCACCCTATATATTTGAAACGAAACCATTTTAGAAAAGTTGGAACAAGTGCTTAGCCTGAACAAAGAACAGACTATGTCATTCACTGTTTTTTCTAGTGCAACTATTCTCATCACCCTCTCCACCTTTCCTTTCATGAATTTATATCCATAGATACAGAAAAATATGAATAATGATCACATATTAACTTCTTCTGAATTACGCTTGACCTTGAAGAATAAAGTGTTCAATAGATCTTATAGACATGAATGATGCCTCTCACAAGACATCTCCACATCTGCCTCCCTTACCATGAAAGTAATAGAAATGACAATATAAAATGTTTGTCTCATTGCATGAGGTCCATTCAGTGGGGTACAGTAATATAATATCTTGTCTTAACTAGTGTTTTCCTTTTTCAATTTCAGGATCAAATACCATTCTACCTACATATTGGCATCTGATGATATCAAATTTTCAGGTATTTTCATTAAAATTTTTGATATTTTAAAATAATTTTTAACGCTTTCATATGATAGCACTTATTTTAGTAAAAATCATAGGAAGCCACACATCCAAGAGATCATGCAGGCAAGTGATATACATATTAGCCTAACCCAAATATTACTAGACTGAATACCACAATGTATGACAGGTGAGGAATACAATATGTTCTTATATCTATTCAGAGAGAAGAGTTTTATAATTTAAAGAATATTAATAATTTATCCCCATGTCCTCCTTCTTTCTAAGCTGCATATACACCTGTAGCATTGTCTTGCAAATTAAGATCCACATAAATTGTGAAATGGCTCATTGGTTTATGTTTATGAGGACATTTCATTTTCATTTTTTGTTCTTTTATTGGTTATATTATTTTATTTTCTTTCATTGGGATACTAGGCAATGGAAGGTAGAGGGAATCCTGGGGTCTTTTATTTGTAAATATTAATCCACTGCTTAGAATATTATATATTACTAATTGGGAGTCATAGGCTAAGAAGTGAAAAAGCATTTGTCACGAGCTATTCAAAGTAAGCTATAGTCGGCACCTTTCATTCCATATACCTTGCCTGAACTATCGTTTTAAGCGGATTGACATTGCTATTTTTAAATGACAATTACCAAGTCTTTATGTTTCCCATAAAGGGATTTAAGCAACTTAATTTAAAAAATAACTGTCTTTTATACATACTTTTTCTTTTTTTAGATATTTTAATTATTTAAATTTTATTTTTTATTAGATATTTTCTTTATTTACATTTCAAATAATATCTCCTTTCCCAGTTTCCCCTCTGAAGAAAAACCTCCTGTTCCTTCTCCCCTTCCCCTGCTCACCAATCCACCCTCTCCTGTTTCTAGGCCCTGGCATTCCCCTACACTGGGGCATAGAACCTTTACAGACCAAAGGGCCTCTCCTCCTTGATGACTGACTAGGCCATCCTCTGCTACATATGCAGCTGGGGCCATGAGTCCCACCATGTGTACTCTTTGGTTGTTGGTACCTTTTCAATCATATTAAAGTCTGGGAAAAGATAGTCACTTAGAACAGATTCCCTCAAGTTCTAATACCACCCATGTTCACTATTAGAATCCATCCACTCTAAAGATTGCTAACCATCGCAGCCCAGTGTTGAGCTTAAGTTACTTTTATGAAATGTTTCCTTCTTCATCTTTTACAAAGTGCAGTTCAAGCCTGGGCTTCAGAGTACATAAGAGCCATTGGCTTAAGGCTTGAGTTGATTTTTCAAAAATAAGTGACAACGGGTACTGAAAGGGAAATCAGGTACTGCAAATGAATCCAGGTTCTGAGATCTAAGCTGCAGTCCCATTGATTAACGTGTCTGAGGCCGATAAAACTCCACCTCCCCAACCATGCTTTCGGTGAATTTCAGTTGCTGTGTCATCTTCACAAAGATGCATAATAATTATTCACCTTGGAATAATAAGAAATAAATGAGTATGGGAGAAAGGGAAACCACCAATTAAAAGGCTAACTTATCAAAAAAAAAATCTAATGTGTATTATATTTCACCCTGACTACAGCTTTCTCTCTCAGACTTAAGGATACATTTGCCTCCCAGCAACACTGGCGCTCATTATAATCATCATTAAAATTACACTTTTCTCAAGCCAGCAGGAGCTGGGTGTCTTGCCCAAACTGTGCATTCAGCTTCTGGGAAAAAAAGAAGTACCAAGCCATCCATCAACTGACCCCTTGGGATAAACCTGAATGGGCTCTGATGAGCTTCAAAGGGTGCAATCCAAAGGTCTTCATGACACAAGACCCCGCTGTCTCTTACTTCCTGTGCAAAAGTAGCTCTTAAGCTCCTCTGAAGAGCAGACTGGTGTTTAAATGAATAACAGTCTTAGAGAGCACACGTATGCATGTAATATATACAATTGATATGCTCCTGCTTTAAATGTGGAACATGCTATGTATAATATATGTAGGTATATCACACATAAGCCCATAAGCCCTCACAAGTAAAATTTCTTATGTGTCTCATCTTTCCAGAAAACCATAGTTTAATTAAAATATTATAAATGTCCAAAACAATTAATTTTTAAACTCCCTTCTAAAAAAAAAAATACATAAAAAGAAAACCAAGCAAACAACAACAAAAAAACCAACCTATCTTTCTCAGCTAGTTCTTTCACACATGGCAGAAACCAGACCATGGTAGACTTGATCTATTTTGTTGTGGGGAACTTCTCAATTGTATTTTTAGTTGTTTTATAAATAATTTGGATATGTAAATGTTTTTATTTCTTGGGCGTGTATAAAATCATCCAAAGGAATTGTTATATAACCTTCTGCTATTGTGAGGAGAGATGCTTTCTATTCAGCACAAGCTGAAATGCATTAATCACAATCTAAATAAAGAAACATATTTTTAAAAGTTTAAACTTTTTCCTAGCATCATAACATAAAAGCAGAATAAACAGAGCAAAAATTTGATTTCTCTTTTTCATTTCAATTATAAACCACAGCAGTTTGTAGACAGGTTTATATAGTTCCAGAAGTATTTTTATTTGCAAAGACTGATTTACTTAAGTCGTTCAATTTATCTTAGCAAGGTAATGTGAGGAAGCATAATAAGAACTTGTACACACCGTTAAATACAGAGAAAATAATGAGGAAACCATAGTCAAGTTTGCTTGTACTAAAAGGATTACAAAACCTTCCCCTTGATACACAAAAATAGCTATGGATTTCCCCCTCTGCAACCTTTCTTTCTGTAATCATGGAAACTAAATGCTCCCAAGCATTAAAGCTCTTTTGTAAGAGAGATAACTCACACAAATAAAATCATTTCTTGCCTATGTAGCAACGGAAACCGAAGGAGCACAATTATTTTGCTTATTATTCTCCTGGTATCAGAGTCAGACATGATAATAAATTTTAAGAGGAAATACCCCACACTATAAATATGGTGCCCGACATAAAAAGATGCTTACATGTGGGCCAACCAGCATGAGTATTTTATTTCTTATTGTACAAAACCAAATCACCATTTCCTGATTTGTAAGCAGGAAGTCACCCAGAAATGGGTATGCAAAAGTTCTAATCAAATTCCTGCAATGCAGCCTAAAGAAAAGGAGGAAATGACAAGTGCTATGGGCCCCAACTGCACAGGGCCATTTTATTCTCTGTACCCAGGTCCTCAAGCACCTTGTAAGAACTACGTCCGGCACTTTACTGGACTTCAGGAAGCCCTGCAAAGTGCTCACCACCCATCAAGCTTGTCCCTGTCACCAGCTCTCCTAAAAGAAAGGGAGTACAAGCTTAGATCTCACCATGTAGCTGTTCTGGGAATTCTCTGGTGCTCAGGATCTGAGCTGCTCTACTGTTCTTGGCTTACCTGGATGTCCCCTCCAGCAGTTCTAAACCAACAGTATTAACAGAGGTTAACTTGGTGTACTCAGTTGTCTGGCTCTACAGACTACTCCTATAAGAAGCAGTGAGCATCCTATCATGGGGTAACGGAGAGGTGGCCCAGTGAGCATCCTATCACGGGGTAACGGAGAGGTGGCCCAGTGAGCATCCTATCACGGGGTAACGGAGAGGTGGCCCAGTGAGCATCCTATCACGGGGTAACGGAGAGGTGGCCCAGTGAGCATCCTATCACGGGGTAACGGAGAGGTGGCCCAGTGAGCATCCTATCACGGGGTAACGGAGAGGTGGCCCAGTGAGCATCCTATCACGGGGTAACAGAGAGGTGGCCCAGTTGTTGGTAGAGATGCTTACATGTATCATGTCTAAAACATTCTCAATTGAGCCAGCATCAGAACATAAAGAATGTGAGTGGTTTCAACGGACCCTGCTGTAACTAATCATTATAATCAATGTAAAGTTGTTATCTGAATCTAAGGACATTAAGCTGTTCAAAAGATGTGATTTTTCTAATATCATAAACCCGAGGCTCAAGTCTATTTGTATTAATCTTTGCATTCACAATTCATTCTCTTCTTTTCCCAAGTCAGTATTGCCTATATCTTTCGCCTTTCTGAGTACATCGTTGAACCATCACTCACATTTAAGGAAAAAATAAGGCATATGAAGTATAAATTTTGAGAAAAGGTAATATATGGAATCAAGCATTGCTTCAGCAATTTCTACTATCAGTGGGTGGATATGTGATATGTTTCTTAAAAATGAATTAAACCATTCAGGGGTAATGTGGAAACCAAGTACTGAGGAAAATTCCTGAAATTTGTGAGTATGACTCTAGTGAGCACATCTGTTGATAGAGACTATGGAGCCAGAAACAGCAAATTTCATTAATCTGGCAAGGCTTCCAGTGACAGGACTTGAACACAGAACCTTCGAGTCCCACCTTCCTGCCTGAGAGATGTGCTGGAGCAATGGTGGCTGATAGGATTCCTTTCGCAGCTGATGGGTGCAGATGCAGAGACCCTAAACACTACGTGGAAGCTTGGGGAAGCCTGAAGAGTGGGTGAAGGATTGTAGGTCTTAGTGGGGTCAAGAAGACAGCCTACAGAATCAACTAAGCAGGAGTCCTGGGGCTCACACAGACTGAAGCAGCAGTCCCAGAGCCTGCATGGGTCTGTGCTAGGTCCTCTGCTACATGCTGGGATTGTTTACCTGGCGGTGTTCATGGGACTCCTAATAGTGGGAGAGGGGGTCCCTTTTCCTCCTACCGAGTTCCCTTGTCCAGCTTTAATATGAGAGTTTAGTGCCTTGGTCTTACTACAACTTACTATGCTGTGTTGATATCACTGGAAGCCTACTTCTTTGATGAAGACAAAGGACTGAGCAGTGGACCTGAGGGAGAGAGGAGAGGGGTGGGTTTGGGAGTCGAGGGGCAATTGGGAGAAGTAGAAGGAGGGGATGCTGAAGTCAGGGTGAACCGTATGAAAGAATAAATAAATAATAAATAAACCATATAATATAATTTTGCACATCACAGCTACTGTTAGCAGTTAACATTTATTAAGTGCAGGTACAAGGTTGTATCCCAAATACTTTGCAGCTATTAGCCTACTTGATTCCCACAAGGACTTGGTGTTAACCACAACTTCTCAAGGTCAAGTAATTGTCCAAAGCCAATCAAACCGTAAGCCAGGTAGCTCTCCCTTCAGAGCTCAGGATTATTGATCTGTGAAAGTGGAAGTCACTTATAGTTATTTTTAAATGGCAGTTATTAGTAGTGTATGCACGAGATCTGGGACTATAAAGCTAACATTGCATGTCTAGAGAGATGACTTTGTTGGGAAAACTGCCTATTATATAAGTGTGAGAGCCTCAACTGAGATCCATGGAAAACCATGTGAAAATCTTCTGTGGTAGCATGCACATCTAAAATGCCAGAGCTGTGGATGTGGAATCAGGTTAGTTTCCTGGTGAGTCTAGTTAGTGAGTTCAGTGAGACTCTTGTCTCAAAAAATTAAAAACAACAACAACAACAACAACAACAACAACAACAACAACAACAACAACAACAAACGGTAAAAGGCTACCATTTGCTTCCATTCTTGACTTCCAGTAACTCCTTTGGCTAACATTTTGCTTCCCAAGCATAAAAAGAAAAAAAAAAAATGGAACTTCTGTTTCTCTTTAACTTCTTCATTCTCAAAATATGAGAATAAGGTACCCTGATGCTTACATATGTAACTAGGAAAAGAAATATAAGGTAGAAAACTTTAGCATTAGTAGTTTGTATTTTTCTAAATCCTTCACATCTTCATACACATTCCTACTCTGGGGACTGCTTGAAAATCAAATGACGTATTGATTATTTTTCTCCAGATGTACCTTATTCTTTGTTCTTAGCCATAAAACAGCAAAATCAAGACATCTGCAAAATAACCTGAGTCACTTATAGGCAAAGCAATGGGTGGGATGAGGCCAGCACCTCCACGTGCAAATTCAAAAAATAAATACTACCTCTGAGGATTTTACGTTTATTACTTTTTTAATTGTAAAATTTCATTGTATACAAAATAATAATAATGATAATAATAATAATAATAATAATAATAATAATAATAATAATAATAATAAACATATACCATAAGCTTATTTGTTCCGTTGGTGTTTTTTTGTTGTTTTTTTTTGGTTTTTGAGACATGGTTTCTCTGTGTAGCCCTGACTGTCCTGGAACTCACTCTGTAGACCAGACTGGCCTCAAACTCAGAAATCCTCCTGCCTCTGCCTTCCAAGTCCTGGGATTAAAAGCATGCACCACCACTGCCCAGCAGCTTATTTGTTCTTAAGTCTGGCATTCATGGGCAGATACTCACTTTTTGATTTGAAGTCACAGCAGTGACCAAAGTTTCTTTCCTATATATGACCCAGTTTACTCTGTCATGTAATTAACTCATTCTTATTATGGCACAAGTTTATAAAACCTGATTAGTTATCTACAAAAGTAGACTACCTCCAAAATTAATCAGGTATAAAGTGATTATATTTTAAAATATCTTAAGTTAATAAAAATGTATCACTACAATCAAATTTCTAATTATTTTAAGGTTTCATTAAATAACCAAACCCATACCATCATAGCACTCTTCCTCCGTTCTATGGAGCAACCACTAGGCATTGCAGCACAGACTTACTAAGTACTCAAGAAACATATCTTAGGAAATTAAGCATTAAATAATAAGACTTTCTTTTAGTAGATAGGAATTGAAAATAGTTCCAATACCTTGCAAACGCACAAACAAACAAATACACAATTAAAAAACCTAACACTATGCATTTATTTTTATTTGCTCTTTTTTGTGTTAGAGACTGCACACACATGGAGATCCTGGTTTAACTTCTAAGAGCTTCTCCTCCCACCAGATGGTCCTAGGAATTGAATTCAAGGTGCTGGTCTCGGCAGCAAAGGCTTTCAATCACTGATCACATGAAACAAACTTTAAAAGACTATAATTTCGTCATTGGTTGAGAATTTCACACATATTTTTTCACATATCCACTCTCTCCAGTTCCTTCTCCCTATCACCCTCCCTCCTTCCTATTCCTTCCTAACCAACTTGAGATTATGTTTTTTTTTTTCCTTTTCCCATAATGGGTGCAGCCAGCTTGTATTGAACAGTTGGTCTTGGGACTCGGGCCTGCTCTTTGTGTGTCTCCTACATGGAGGTTGGAGGACAGTCGCATCATTTAAAACCATCTGTCCGTGTTATGTTTCAGACTGAATGTCTTCCACACACATGCGCACTCTGTAAAGGGTCTTTCTACCAAGAATCGTCACCTAAAGATCAGTAGAGCAAGCATCTTACTAGATGAGCTATCTTGCTATGCCCTCACCTTTAATCTGTTATAGTCTGAGCCCAAGCCAGAAGGGAGCAGGCCTCCCTCCTGCTGTCTTCATGCAGGCAGGATGCCCTACTAGCATAGACAGTTCCCGAAGGGAACTCTCCAGCGCTCATCTTTGTGGAGGTGGAGGGCGCTACCTACAGAATCACCACTGGACTTTGTGGGTGGGGCCCAGGCTTTCAGGCTTCATCTCACTGGTGCTCTGAGAGGAGGCAAAGCAGAAAATCAGCGAAGCAACACAATTGTTGTCAGACTCCAACATCCCCAAATTCTTAAATGCAAGCCACGCATTAAGGTAAGATATTTATCATGGCAGTAGGCCCTAACATATTTAACAGTTTGTTAGCATATTTCATGATTTTTTTTTAAATACTTGCCAGTGCCCCTCAAAGTGTTAGTTCTTTTGGCCTCAATGTGAAACTGTAATGATCAAAATATAATTTCTTATATAATTGCTATTATAAATCCACTCTGACTGTAAGGGGCTTTACCTGTCACTGTTAATTAAAGCTGTGTTTGGTCACCTGTGATGATCCATTGAGTACAGCAAAACTCGTTAATTTTTGAACCAATAACAAATTACAAAATGTAATTGCAAGGGCTGTTTTATTTCCGAGGATAGGTGGTGAAATCGCCTTAATATTCAACAAAGGTGAGGTAATTTTTGAATGTTACCATATTCCTGTCTCACAGCCCATTGGGTTTAGTATTGGCAGCAAGCACACTGTAATTTTTCAGTTTCTTAATTAGATTTAGCCATTAATTTAACTATTCTATCATACAGGAACAGAGAGTGCCACCCTATTTGTTAGTTAATTTTTCTTTCTGCTTTTACTAAATAATTTTTGATGGACACATATGGCTACACATTTGCTCCTGGACCATTGTTCTTCTCCAGTTGCTTACGATGCGTGTCATTGCAGATACACATTGCTTTAAATTCCACTCGCAGAAACACTGAGAAATTTTAGCTGTCATCATAATTTATATTTGTTCAAAATTTATAAAGTAATTAAGAAACATCTTTCTTACTCTTTTTAGTGTATGGATTTTCTCATTTGTTTTATTTATGTGTATAATGTATTTACAAGTGCCTACGGAGGACACAATGAGGGGGCATCAGATTCCCTGGAGCTGAAGGAATAGACATTTGTGTGTTAGAAATGCAGGTGATACAGCAGGACCATGGCAGGCCTCCGAACGAGTGGAAAACAGTCTAACCACCGAGCATCCTTTCCAGATCCTCTCTTTCTTACCAGTCTGTGACGTACGTTATTCTTCCCTGCCTTAAAAAAGATGAGCTAAACTGAGCTCTATCGATGACGATGAATATTCTTAGTCCCACAAATTATTGTGTGGCAAATTCTTTGATTCTAAGCTTATGAATTTTCTAAAATATTATTTTTCAGTTGACTTGGTTGATGAGTTATAGGGATAAAAGTTTGCAAACGGACACTACAGATTTAGTATCTACCCAAAGTTATTAAACAGCAGCTAATCAGAAGACACCGACGGATCCTACATAGGCTTAGACACAGTTACCATAGTTAAACAAGTCCCTTTGGAATAGTGAAACCAAAGCATGCTCCCAAAGAGTCCGTGGATATATCATCACGAAGGCCCACTCCAGAAACTCTAAGACAGACGTCCTCGCAGGAAGAACTGCTGTTCGTGAATATTCAGTAGGCTGAGGGAAGCTGATAACTTCTTCCAACATAAATGAAGGTGAATGCAAACAGTTTTGGTTGTTGAAACCACATAGGAAAGGCAAACTGAAGGGCCAGTGAGATGGTCTACAACCAAGGCCAGATACCTGAATTCACTGAGATGCCTAAGACAGAAAGAGAGCTCTAACTCCTCAAATTGTGTTCTCGCCTCCATACCGATGTGATGACCCACATGTTGCCAGTCCGCAGTGGTTAATTAATTAATTATTCAACATGATAAAGTTCAACATAGAATCTTGTGTGTATATATGAATAGGTTTATCAATATCTGTCTTATCTCAGCTACTACAAATATGTCAATATTTACAAATAGGAACCTGTGTTGACCTAAATCTGTCCCTGACTGACTTATATTTTCTAACTGGTATCTAAATGTCGATGGTAATACTGAACAGTTTGGTGGTGACTAACAAGTACAATGGCCACAGATCAGATCATCCAAGAGCTACCAGAAAGAAGCAGACCTGAAAACTAGGCAGGTGAATCAAAGTCCAACAAAGTAACTAAAATATAGCTAGGAAAACAGAAAATGCTAAATGTGGAACTGAAAAATTCCTTATACTCGTAGAGGACAAGGTAAGGTAGAATTTTCTGCCCAGACACCTAGGAGCAACAGATCTATTTGAAAGATTTCACACTAGCAGGGAAATTAACAATATAAAGACACATGGGAAAGATTATGTGTTATCATTGTACATGTAATGGAGTAAGTTCAAAAGAATCCAAATCTTAATTATATGGATTGTTCACTCATCACAGGAGAGCAATTTTCAGATGTGGTACATACACACCTATTAACAAGTCCTCCACTTCCAGTTAAGTGAACAGAGAAATGATTGAGTAGTAAATGCAGCATATTTGCATAGAAGAGACTAAAATCTTGCTTATAAAGTATACAGGAGAGGAAACAAATCCTGAGTGTTCTTTAGAATTTTGACACAGTGTCTCTCAGTATAGTCCAGAAAGGTCTTGGCTTTAAAACCTTCCTGTTGCAGCTCCCTAGTGCTGAGACTGCAGCCATGAAGCTCCATAACTGGCTGCCATAGTCTATTTAACAATAACATTGGCTGACAGCAAGAGTTATGATAATCATTTTGTTTGTATATATTGAGTGTCATGATGTGAAGGTTAATTACAAGTTGTCATTTAATCATAACATACTTGCTGAAGTCCTAATAATTTTACGATGTGTTCTCTCAAATAATTGGAAATACATTTACATTTTTTTCTCAGTTATATTTGATCTTCTGAAGACTACTGAGGTGACATTAATACAACTGATTCTATGAAGTCTATGTGCAACTTGGATGCAAAACAAATATTTTGTGGTAGAGGTCAAAAGGTTCCCAGGCTCTCAATCAACTTGAAGAGGCTTGAAAAAAACATGCCAGTTTCATTTTTAAAAGTAGGACTGTACATGAGGTTTTGTTTCTTTATTCTTTGATTCATTTATATGTATGAATTTTTTCTCTGAAAGTATGTATGTTTAGATGTATGTGCCCATTGCCCATGGAGGCCTGAAAATGTGGTTGAACATACTAGAACTAAGCTACAAGAACCACCATGTGGGTGTTGGGAAGTGAGCCTGGGTCCTCCACAAAAGCAGCAAGTGCTCCTAAGTTATGAGCCAACTATCTGCCCTTAAGTAAGACTTTCCAAATGAATATAATTGTCCCTGCATTTTGGTGACAAAATTCCTATTATTTATGATGAAATTTTCAATCTGTTATCTTTTTCATATTATCCCTTCTCATAAAAGAATGTTTTATCAATTAACCTTCCAATAATATTTAATAAGTCTATCATAGAATTTTAAAGTATCAACAAGCTTCTGGCTTATCTGGAAAGCATTGCCCCATATGGGCTCTGCTCACAAAAGCAAACATATTTTCCAATGATCCTCTTATCTAAAAGAAAGTATTTGCGTGAAAAGACTGAGAATGAAAAGGAAACCCAGAAAAAAAATGCCTTAGCAGTTTACGTGCTTTGAAAATACATCGCAATTGTCCAGCTCTTCATATCAGAAGTGATACTCTCTCCAGCAATGCATTTTGCCACAGATCCTATAACTTCTTGCCACATTTTTCAAACTCGGCTTCAAGTTTGCCACTGCATGTAGGTCACACATTCACGCGGCTCCTACTATTTTAGCTTAAAGTATGTTTTTCAAAGAATCTTAACTAAAAGAAAAAAAACCTATCAACTTTGTACATGTATAAAGTGACCAGTGCTTTTGAGGAGGCTAGTGGCTGGTATCATAGACTTGAGGGTTAATGCATGAGATATTGAAAAATAAAAATCCCAAGGTAGGCCTGGGGAAGATGGCTACATGGGTGGAGTGCATAATCAGGCATAAGGACTTGAATTAAGTTTTCAGCTCCAAAAAATAAAAGTCCTAGGGGAAGAGCTGCATCTGTAGCACTCGGGCTCCTCTAGCAGGAGATAAAAGACTCCTCATGATCTCATAGGCCGGCTAGTTGGGTCTATACAACGTTGCACGCAGCTATGAACAACAAAAGAGGAACAACACTTGAGGTTACTGTCTAACCTCCACACATGTGCTGCGTATGTCATGTACTGGCTCCTAATCTCATATGAAAGGGTATGCAGGGTGTTTGGAAGAAGAGGAAGAGGAAGAGGAGAAGAGAAGAAAGGGATTACACAGCATCATTTTTCACCTGAGAAAATTGTCTAGATTGAACACTGCCAATGACTATATAGCAGCAGGAGAAGCAGAAGCAGAGTTCCCTCATCTTTGGCTTTAACACTCAGGGGTGGACATGAAAATACCGAGTAAAGGTAAAGGGTTCAATTAACTGTTGTGGTGATTGGAAAAGGCTTGGCCCATCAGACGTGGCACTCTTAGGAGGTGTGGCCTTGTTGGAATAGGTGTGGCCTTGTTGGAGGAAGTGTATTACTGGATAAGCGGGTTTTGAGGACACTTAGTGCTCAGTCTCCATCCATTGAGAAGAAAGAAAACGTCCTCCTATTTTCCTTCAGAAGACAGTGTCCTACTGGTTGCCTTTCAATGAAGTTGTAGGACTCATCCAGCACCTTGTCTGCCTGGACACTGCCATGCTTCCTGCCATGATGAAAATGAGCTGAACCTCTGAAACTGTAAGCCAGCCCCAATTAAATGTCTTTCTTTATGAGAGTTTTCTTGGTCATGGCATCTTTTCACATCAGGGGAAACCCTAAGACATGTGCTCTTAGCTAGAAGAGACAGCACCACAGTAGTGGGTAGCAGCCCATCTGAAGAGTTAACAAAAATGACTTCCATGTTGTCCAACTGTTCTAAGATCAAATGACACGATTTTTACCATCAAGGAATGACTAACAGTGCTATGATTATTACAGTGCCATCCTGTCTCATGGCAGAGGTAAGTAAGAAAGAAGAGCTATTAGTCACCAGACAATTCTACCATAATCGATTTTTTCAATATCTTGCCCAAATCTTCAATGTTTTAGGCAACACCTCTGTCAGATCTCTCGAGTCAAGTCTGTGACTCATCATATAAACTATCTCTTTCAGAAATAAAATGTTGATTTTTTTTTGTTCTGTTGCTATGAGACTTTCTAAAAATTACTCTTATTTACTTAACTGAGCAACACATAGTTTATGGCTGACAATGAAAACCACACACAATTCCATTTGAACAGATCCATACCTACAAGACGATGGCTAGCAACCACCACTGGCCATATCTTTTACTTTGATTTTGGTCATGCCCAGGTACAAACTTCGGGTCAAACACTAACACCTACCTCACTACCTCACTACCTCCTGACCATATTTTTAAATAGGAGACTCTAAAGCCACTTTATACTGAGGGAAAATGTCAGCCATCAAGATGTTGCAATCTGTTAGTCTTATATAACATGCTCAACGCCCTGACTTGGTCTTATGTTTCCCAAACTAAGAGCCTAAAAGTAACTCTGTGTACTTGCAAACCAGCGAAGCTCCTGTGTCCAGTACTGTGTGTAAATATTAAAGGAGGCAATAACATAATATGTGTGTGATTTAAGGGACAGTTCCACCCCAGTCTCTAATTGCTCTCAGGATCTGAATTGGCAAAACCATAAGACATTCAACAAAAGACTTCATGTAGGTAGGCCTATAAAATCTAATTATTTCCTCACAAAGGAGACCATTCCATTTAAAATAAAAGAAAGCCACGAGCAATGAAGACCATGGCATTAACAATTAGTCTTCTACACATATGATTAGACTTCGAGAGATAAAGCAGCCTCTAAATTTAATGACAAATCCTGTATTTCTGGCAGGGTTCAATATTCTGTGCTAATTATCCTGAAAGACCTTGTGCTACTTAAAAGTACTTACACTGCGATGTATAGCAGGATCTCCATGGGTTCATGGGTAGTACTTAACACTTAACTCTGAAATCAAAATATACTTGAATGAATGTATGAATTCAACAAGAATCTATAGGTTTTTGTGAGTTCTCAAATCTGTTTTTAGGAGAAATTTTTAGCTCCTGCCAATCATAATACATACTGACACTCAAATTTCAGCAAGGACAGTATTTAAAAATGAAAAACAGCTTACTAAGGCGAACAGTCTTAATTTTAAGGAGGAACTAACATATATCCAAAGGTCACAGAAAGAAAGAAATCTGATGTTACAAAAGAGAAGGGAAATTTTTCTACACATTTTCCCAATATTTTTAGAAACAGTTTCTAAAATAATGATACAGAAGAGGACAAAATGAACATATTAGAATTCATACTAACAAACACTTGGATACACTGTATAACATTGAATAATCATATCTCTTAGAATATCAGACTTTCTTTCTCTCAGAGCTTTATATGAATCTGACTCTAGCCAGGTTATAGATGTCACTTTGGTGAATGTTAATGGAACTCATCCACATATGCCACAGCTATATGAAGGACCAAACCTGTGTCATTGGCAGTGCCTAATATATTATATATATACACATATGTATATATACATATATTATGGGACTTGATATATATGTATGTATTTATGTATTTCTCAAGGACCATAATGACATTTTTTTTTCACATTAACAACTCCATAGAGGAATCCTATCTCTGCCTTTGGAAAGGGAGGGCAAGGGAGATACTTACTTCATAAATTTTCAGTCTCTGTTAAAGGCAACAGCATCTGACTGACACCCAAATGATGATGCTTCCAAAGAAAACCATTTTAATTTTATTTCTGACGTGCAGAACGGAGAGAGAAGTAAACAAAATCTCAAAACCACAGGGAAGCTGAAGAATCTTCTTTGCTTTTAACTGCACAATAGTTAGTGTCTCCATAGAAACTGATGGCATTGGGTGAAGTGTTATCAACAAACCAGGGCTTCTAAAACATACAGAAATGTTTCCCAAGACAGGAAAAGTCACACACACTTTTTAAAATGAAAAGGTGATGACTGAGCCCTTGCAAAGTTAGAGCCACAGCTCAAAATTATATAATCTTTGAATAAAACTAAGTCCTTTTTAGTCATTATTCCATTCAAAGGTCATATGGGAAAAAATAACTCCTGGCACCTGGCTATAGATAGCTTTGAAGGATTATGCCATTTTGTAATTTATAATCATGCTTATTTGTGTTTATGTTCCGAACAGGTTATCAAGGAGTGAAGCCTTCCTTGTGTTCACTGCTGATAGCCTAGGCTAGGGATTAGTAGATCATGCAGACTCTTGATTGTAAGTGGCCTTCCCCCTGCCCTGTGTCCCCGTCTCTTGCTTGCTTCTACCCTACTCAGCAATCACATTATTGCAACGTTCTTCTTCAACTCTGACTTTTACACACAAGTATTCTTACCAGAATTCGGAGGTGGAACACAGGCAACTGAGGATGAGTGACCTAAGAGCGTCTCAGAGCTCCAAACTTAGTTTCCTTTTGCCATAACCAGCTGTACCCTCTTTAGCCAACTCACTATCTCCATGTTCTCATTAGTTAAAAGGAATATAGAACTGTATCATTAAAATACTCTCCAACTCAGAAGAAATTGCAAAGCAGCTTAAGGCAGCATCCAATTTAAAGCACAGGATTCTGTTTGACTGATGAGAAAGCTTAGGTTAAGAATTGCCTACTCCTTTCCAATTAACAATTGCTACGACTGAGTGGATTAGAACATCTTTGATGTATTGCCATGTGGTTCTGAAATCTTGAAATCTAAAATCCATCTCATGGGAATAAATAGAACTGTCAAGATTACGTTCTTTCGGAAATCACCAGAGGAATCAATTGTTTGCTGTAAATAGCCTCTAAAGGCTATATATTCTAGCTTTTGCCCACTTACAAGCTTTATATGTCTTTATTCTAGCTACCTTCTGGCAGCTCCTCACATTCCTAGGTTTCTGGCACCACTTCTTTAGTTTCTATATCCATCAACACATGTTTCCCTGATGGTGACCCTCTTTACTTCTCTTTATCAGAATCCTTGTGATTATAGTGAGACCATCAGTTTAATTCCCATACTCAGGAACGTAACCTCATCTACTATGTCATTTTAACAATGCAGGGCTAGGAACCAGATATACTCGTCTTGCCTATAGGCTTCATAAAGCTTTAAATGGAAGTTCCTAGGATATCTCTGAAATTTGTAACTCTGAACTTTAAGATGTCTGCCAGCATGCTAGAGAAGCACCTTAAGCTACATAAGACCTCCATATACTTAGAATATAATATCTGTGTGAAACACAACAGGATGTAAATGAACATATGCCAGTAAACAAGATCCACTCCCAAATAAAGCTCAACATTTAACATCCTTCTCTCTAGCTTCTAAACAATTAGTTTGGCGTTTCATGTGTCATTTTCACCTTTTACACAAATTTCTTTCATCTTTATAGAATGAACATGATAGAAATTAGACTGTTAGACATGGAAAATGCAAGTAAAGGTTTATTCCTAAAGAAAGTACATCTAAAAATTACCTTTATGAATAAATGCTATACAAAGTCTGAAAAATGATAGAATTCCTGCATTCAATAAAATGAACTCATTATGGGATCATAAAGCACTAAGGCTATGATCCTTCATAGCATCTTACTGAGTTTGTTCATCTCTTCCTGAAGACTATAAAACATGTGATGGTATCACAGGGTTCTGAAAGCATCTTTTTCTCGCCTTGAGAAAGTTGATGACCTTAGTATACATAAATAACAAAGCAGTCTTCTGTAAGATGTAGATGTCATCAAAACAAACTGATCTGGCTTTTTTGAATATTATCAAAATTATATTTTCCATGAAATTGGATGTTATAAAATATAAGGAAATATATCACCCCTGTAGTTATAATTAACATGAAAGTATTTACAGGAATTTCAGAAAGTATACAATAAATATTAATATGCTAGCTTTTCTCTTAGGAGTATAGGGTTTGTGCAATTGAAAAATCTGAATCATTTCTCTGATTTACCAAATTGTCTATATTTACTCAGTCATCTCCCTAAAGAAGAATAAGTAACTACATGGGGTCCTATTTTTCTGCTGGCAAGAGTGGGATTCTGTTCTTGATGATTGACCAGGTCTGTATCTTCATAAATTCCAATGTGACTTGCCATTTGCCATGTTACTACATGCAGTCACTTTCTGTCACTAGCAAAACTATCTTTTCTGTTTCTTTTCCCATCTTCTTCACATCTGTAATAGAAGACATTTCTTCCCCCATATCCACTTCATCACTAGTACACTAGAGCTCTTTAATGGTTAGACAGTTCACAGTACTTACACTAGTCAGCCCTCACAGAAGTTTCTATAGGTAATGTGTTTGTGTTTGCTTCTACCTCCAAATTCAAGAACATAATATATTCTGCCATGTTATATGACCACATCCACAGTGGACACCAAATAGGTAGGGTCACAGAGAGTGCACTGTATAAACTATGCATATACTAAAAGAGAATAGCATATGGAGGAAGAATTCAGAAAGTCAAAGTCTCAATGGAAGAAAAGACTCCGTGAGTGTGACTCCTCAGTACCCTCTTTATATATAAATGCCAAGGGTGTGTAACATCCTCTCTATAAGGCCAACACTCATGGGGAAGAGTCAGAGGATCCCAAAGCTGGCACATACTAGTCCAAGTGGAAATTATTGCATTCAGGTGAGAGAAACCTTCATAAATATATAGGTGGAGATAAATGCAGGAAGATACCCAATGTCAACCTCACATAGGCACACACACACACACACACACACACACACACACACACACACACACACACAGCAGCAGCAGGGATATTCAAACCAGACACTTAAAAAACATCCATTCTGTGGCTGTTTACTGACAGTAAACTTTCTCACACTGTCAAATTTAGAACCACCAGGGAAACTATCCTCTGGGAGTATCTGAGAAAGATTTAGACGAGGCTAGCCAAGGTAGACAGATGAACTTAAATAAACGAACACTGTCCCATGAGCGACAGTCCCAGATGAATAGCATGAAATTAAGATAACTGAGTCCCACCATGAATTACTGTCTACTGACCATGGATGCCAGTATGACCAGCTGCCTCAGGCTCCAGTCACCAGGGCTTCCCAATGTGATGGACCATGCTTCAAACTGTGAGCAAAGATGAACCTCAGTTTCCTCAAGTGGCTGTTGCCATAGCAACAAGAATGACAACAAGCACACTGGGGTTTATATGCACTACAAGAGCATCATGTTCATATAATCCCTGAGAATTCAGCAGAGCATTCCATTGCTGCCCTGAAAAGAAATCATACCATATGGCTGCCCTCATGACACATTTGGATAAGAATATCAGGGTGGAAATTAAGGTCAGAACAAACCAAGAGAGAAAATTTGACAAGAGTAGACTAATATATTTAATGTCAAGTGGATTTAAGATTTGGCCTAAAGTTTATAGAGGTCCTCTTTAAACTATGTCAGTGACATTTAGTTTAGATTCCTTTATCCTATGTTCATGCTTTGTAAATGATCATGAAATTTGGGCTTGAAAATGAAAAACCCATAAAGAAAGATGGAATATAGAAAAACACGAAAATGGAAGCAACATCTTTTAAAATTCTTTCATATTAGAAAATGACTGAAAACATATTTCATATGTAGAAAACCAAAACCAACTTTCAAAAAACAGGTTGACATAATCATGTTATTAAAATGCAATATATAATATATAAATATAATTATGTACAAATCATAAATTTCAAAAATAAATTATAAATTTGTTCATTTGAGCAAATTGTATATATTTAGATTGTTTTTAATTACATATGTGCATGTCTGTATATGTGTGTGTGTGTGCATGTGAGTGAGTGTATCTGTGTGTGGGTGTGTATGTCTGTGTGTATATATGTGAACATATGTGTATGTGTGTATGTCCGTATGTGTGTTAGTGTGTATGTGAGTGTATGTTTTATGTGAATGTGTATGTATATGCCTGTGACTGTATATGTTGTGTATGTGTATGTATGTGTGTAAGTGTGTGTGCATGTACCTGTGTGTGAATATATGTTTTTAAGTGTATGAGTATCTGTGTGCACCTTTGTGTATGAGTGTATGTATGTGTCTGTGTGTATATGTGAATGATATGTGTCAGAATATGGATATATGTGTGTGTGTAGGTGTGGTGTGTGTGTGTGTGTACATGTGTGTATTTGTGTATGTGTCTACACACATGAGTGAACACGCCCTCAGAAGCCATAGTAAAGGTACTAGACCCTCTAGAGCTGGAGTCGTTGTCTTTCTGTAGTTGTTCCATGTTCTATACTCAAATGTGAAGGTTTGGACCTAGGCCCCGCAAACATTTAAGGGAGGTGACTATTGTTGAATAACCATTAGGACACAGGACTGAAATGAATCTAGCCCCAAAGCCTCCTTCCTCCTGTCTTGCTTTCCTAACACCACTGTTCTATGCAATTTGCCAAGGGAATGAGACAACCAAGTGCTATCCAGCAGTGATGCCTGTGAGCCACACACTGGTCAGCATGTTGAGATATCTCTAAAGCTGCAATACAGGCACTCATGTCTCAACAGTAACTAAGAGTGGACTAGTTGGACCTAGGGCTCTCTTAATAGGAGAGAAACTGTACTTGGTACAGGAAACAGCCAAATTCCCAGAACTGGTGAGGACAATGGATCTTAGACAAGGCCGCATTAATGCCATTTTATAGGCCGACATAATTCTGAATTTATATGTGTATATATATACATGCACATATATATACACATATATATACATATATATGCATATATATATACACACATACATATATACATATATATATATACACATATATACATATATATACATATATGTATATGTACATATATATACATACATGTACATGTACATATGTATGTGCATATGTATATATATATGAAAATGTTGTTCTCACACTTCATCAAACATAAAACCACAACTGAACATATTTCAGAGATCAATGAATCATGAGAAACCTGCTTTTCACAGACATGACTTTAATACAACTCTTGTACCTAAAACACAAGGAACATCATGGAAAAGACCATAAACCTTATAACTTCCACAGATCAAGAACTCTTCTGTGAGACCATGTTTCCTGTAAAAAACTGCCAAAACAAAATCTGAACAATGAAAATATCAATAAACATGTTCATGTGAAAAAGGAAAAAATCTTATGGTGTCCCACTCCTAGACAAAGAACTATAAGCAAAAAATAATTGCTGAAGAACCAAAATTTAGCCTTTCCAAAGGCAGAGTCCTCTAATGGGTTTTCCTGTATATATTGGTCAGCCCTAAAATCATATAAGTAAAAATAGTAAGTAACTTCAACAGGTTGCATTTATATATTGGTATATATAAACATACATACACATAAAATTTATATATACCAAAATATATCATTTAAATATATTAATAATATATAATTAATATATTTGAATATAAAATATAAATTCATATATTCTTTCAATGATCCATATCCTGTTTTGAAACATTAATATGCTTTCTCTTATTATTTTATTATAATTGTAAATATATATGCTTATATAGACATTTATACATTAATTATATAATGATATATGTAAATTATATATATTTATATACAACTGTGTAAATTTTATAATATATAATTTAATATAATATATTTCTAAAATAAATATATAAATACATAATATATAAATAAATATTTATAATCAAAGAAAAAGAGGCTATCAATCTGAGATGAGAATGGGGGCATGAAAAGAGCACAAAAAAGAATTACATAATTATATCTTAATTAAAATATATTAAATAAAAATCATGTAGGCCTGGAGGAAATGGAAGGGCACTAGCTACTCTTCTAGAGGAGCAAGGTTCAATTTCCAATACCAATATGGCAGCTCATATCCATTTGTAACTCAGTCTATAGGCACTGTGTGCACCTGGTTCACAGATGCACAGTCAAAACACAAATCACATGAAATAAGAAGAAATATTTTAAAAACCACAGGGTATTAGATGGTATAATATTAGGTGAGGCCTCATAATATCTGAAAGAAAAGATATAATGTTTCCTTATAGGTAGCATGGAGCTAATAATTTGTGTGTGTATGTAAAGACGTGCACATGCAAATAAGGACAACATGAAGTATGGAGAGGGAAGGCTGGCTGACACAAGGGATGAGGGGTACTACATACAGAAAATGGATGTGAGCTATGAAAGAGGATAGAAATAGAGTTGATGTTGTAGTTCTAATCTTGGTGGCTTGTTTTGAACACTGTTTTGGTGGCTGATAAGTGTATAAAATATGTTTGATACTGAAGGTGTAAAGTTTAATGTGAAACCTCTGCATCTTCTTTTCTAAATACCTATTCTTTATTATTACTATTATTATTATTATCTTATTATCTCTAAGCATTTTTTATAGTACAGTCGTTATCCCCCTTCTATTCTGCCCTCCCAAGTTCCTCATCCCATTCCTCCTCTCTAAGAGGATGTCCCCATCTCCCCACACCCTCACACCCCACACACACCATGTCAAGCTTCCACATTCCCTGGGGCCTCAAGTCTCTCAAGGGTTAGGTACATCTTCTCTCATTGAGGTCAGATGAGGCAGTGCTTGAAATACCTATTCCAACTGTACAGAATTCATTGAGTGATATAGATAGTCTGGTTAATGTGATGCTTTCACTAATTTGAAAAATATAATAATAATATTATTATCATTATTATTTTAAATGATTATAAATAAAATATATAAAATAAAATAAAAACACAAACATGCTACAGCTTAGAAAAATTAGTACATTTATGTATTTTTCAAGTTATGTAGTATTATTAATCTAAATCAGAGGAATTTTAGAGTTAAGTTTTAATAAATCTTCAATGGATAAGGAAATAACTCATACTGTTACTAAGATTAGTACATATTAAGTGGCAAAGGTAAATGTACAGTCCTACAGAAAATGTTTATCATCTTCACATGATAAATCTATTAAAAGTTGTTATTCAAAGGTGAATAAGGCAGGTTTTTGCCTTGACTTTCTTGGTTATACACAATATAACAATGAAGAAATTTTCCTGAGATTTCTTTGGCAAAATTTATAGGTACTGTCTAATAGCCTTGTAATATGAGAACTGGCTTTTCACTATTGAAAGCATGCAGAGTCCTTGTCTTTATTTTAAGAACTTAAAACAAGTCTGGCATAATGGCACATGATGTTGATCCCAACACTCAGGAGGCAAATGCAGGAGAATTTCTGGGTTTAAAGCCAATGTGTTCTACACAGGGAGCTCCATGCCAGTGAAGCCTACATCATGAAACCCTGTCTCGAACAAAATTGAATACAAAATTATCAAAAAAAAAGGATTTAAAATTAATTTTGCTTTCTGTTAAAACATTGTCCAATGATTCTCTAAATATGAAAACTAATTTCTTCTCAATACACAGGGAAAATAAGACTAATGAATTGAAAATCAAGATATTTTTATAAATCTCCTTATTTTGGAAACATAATAAGTTTAAGTGTAGACAAAATAATCAGAATTTCAGATTTTCTTTCAAAAAGCAAAGAAAAAAAATCTAGCAAAATGTTGCTCTTTACTGTCATATTTCTTCCATATGTTCCACAGGGCATAATACAGAATGTGATACATGCTAAGAAGTTGATAAATGTGGATGCTGGTAAACTCTGTTATTTTGAACCATTTTGATACAAGCGAGGCTTTATGCATCAAAAGAATGCCTGCTCCCTGTCTTTGATGCTGCAGAAATCCATTAGGCAGTGGACACAGTTACTGAACGGAGTCATCCGAAAGGTCTCCTACTTCACATCAGTGAAAGAGCAGGGATTTGAAAGAAGGCCTGCACCACCACTGCCCATGGCTGCACTTGCAAAGCAAAATAAACCTTGCATCTCACAATGCAGCTTTAAAATGTGATGGCTGTCTTTCCTGCAGTTCCATTTCTTGGAGAAAATATCAACACTATTATTATCACCTGACATTTACTGAATGCCTCAGAGTTGTCTAATAACCTACAGAGTACCACAAATCAGTCATTTTGTGCAACAAAGCACTGGCTCTCCAAAGGATATATGATCCCAATAAATTAAATTATGGAAAAAGCTTTTAAGTGATTTTAAAAAGTGTACACCCGCTTCTTAATGTTTAAGCCCTATTTTAATGATTCCAAACCACAGGTGGCGATTTAGCTCACAAAGAAATACATTAATATGACACTAATAACTAAAAAAAATTAAATGTACTCCTTTAAGATGAAGAATTGTATTGGCAAGTATTGAAAAGGGTTTTGCCTAATAAGAGAGTGGGCATAAAAATATTACAGGATTTGAACTTCTCTTCCTCTCATGATGTCCCTTTCTCTACAAAGAACAGGAAATTTAAGTTACCCTCTGATTCATATTTAAAAACACTTTATAAAAGCAAACAAACAAAAAAAATCCCAAATCGATTTCACTTATAGTCATCTCCATCCTTGTCATGACTTCTATTGAAATGTTGCTGATTTCAGAATAAGGACCCAGGGAAGGAAGCACAATGGTTGTTCTATTTCTAGTCTATAGATACAGATGCTGATCATTAGGACAGAAATCTATTCATATATTTTTAAGGACAAAAATCCAAGAGATAAGTAAACAATGTTTTAAAAAAGTTGGATCCTTACTCAGCGATGCTCCAAATTCTACGGTTCTAGGACAATGGCATGTTCGCTGTTTTAACATGTGACTTTAAAGAGGTTAAAATATGTAGATGAATACATGTAGATGAATATGTGAGACCATAAATATTTAACATGTAGAATCAAGCAAGGGTGGCTTTGATCCATTTGTATTTTAAAAGGACATGAAAATACGCAGGGCACTGATGGCAGAGGAGCCAAATTACAGGAAAGCAGAGCTTTCTCCTCATTAAAATTCTAGTCAGGTTATAGGCACATCTACAAAACACCTTATAAGTAAATATGTAAGATTATAATGTAACCATGGAGATTTACCTACCTTACAAAAATTCCTACTTTCCACTGTATAGAAGACAGCATCTCTTCTTTAAAAATAATTTATTATTTCTTTGAGGATTTCATATGTTTTAATCATGCTCATCCTTATTCCCTAACTCTTAAAGAACTTTTTCTCGCTTTCCTATCCACTCAGCTTTATGCTTCCTTTTCTCTGTACATCAAGATCAATTTGTGCTGCCAAACATCTATGCATGTATGACCTTCCAATCAAGTTTTGTCAACTTATCAGGGTTACACATTCCCCGTCCCAGTAACTCACAATTTCTCATTGTTCCTCATTTAGTAAGGAGATTTCCCATGGACATGCTGGGATTTTTGTCTGGCTTGGACTTGAATAGGTCTTGTCTGTGCTCCCATATGTAACATGTCACAAAACGTATTATGTGAGTTAAGACGTACAACTTCCCCGTGCCCAGAGGACACTGCTTGCTGTAGTTATTCACTCAATGTGGGTCTTTCACTCTTCTTTGCTCAATAATCCCTGAAACTTGGAAAGACAGGAGCTTTCTGTATGTTCCCTTGAGGGACGAACAGTCTGTGGTCTTTATGGTCAACACTTTAGCCTGTTATTTTTCTTTATCATAATCACCATCTACTGCTAATGGAACTTCTGGGATCAGAGTAGAGAGATGCACGGGCCTATAGACTTAATGGTATGTCATTAGGAATATGTTTAATACTATGAGCATTTATCACAGTTTAAATAGTAGGATCTACCCTAGGACCTTCAACCACCTAGCCAATTGTCAGATATGGATTTCATCTTATGGAGCAGTTCTTAAATCCATGTAGAAAGTATGTTCCACTGCAGCACCACTGGGCATGTCTAACTAGGCAGCTATGTATAATAATATACTTTGCTAGCTCACAAAGTTCATAGCAGAGTATTATTGATGATTACTTCTCTTCTCTAGTAGTGTAGTCCTTCCCAGCACTATGAAGCTAGTAGAGATGAAGCTTCAAGGTTAGTGCCAGTTTGATTTCTTCACATTCTCTGACTCAAGAGTGAAATGTTTTCAGCAATGAGGTCTTACTACCAAGTTCAGGAGGATACCAAGAACACTAGCAATAGCCTGTAAGATTTGGGTAGGGGGTCTATGGGACCTCACTGGCCAATAGTGCAAAGATATACTAGACAAGCAAACGTATGTGCTTTTCATTGTGAATGTACTAGATTCTTCAACGATGGAGAGAAACAAGAGAAATAAGATATAGAAATAAATGAGCAATTGTAAACAGGGATTCTTATCCCATCCTCATTTCCAGGTTGTTTTTTTGTTTTGTTCGATTTTTGATACCTGGATGACCCTTTCCATGGACTAGGAGCACATTTTTCAAGGTAACTTGGTACTTGGGTCACAGACGATGGATTCAAAAGGGGACAGATGACCTAAAAGTCTTCAGCAGTGGAGAAACAAGCAGTCAGAAAGATGAAATTGTACAAAGTTTCAACACTAGAAGTGGTGAGGACAAGGTTGAGTTCTACTTTCAGATGGGATTCATATAAAAAATTTGGAGGAATTCAGTAGACTACTAAAAGACAAAAGATCAAAAGACAACCAATAAAATATAAAACAATACCCCAAACCCCATAAAACCTTTTGTCTTGTATGTTGGAATAAATAACGTTGGGAAGTTCAAAAGGTTGGAATAAGAGGCCCAGATCTGCCAGTCAAACTTTATCAAGGCTCCAGAATAATGAACGGCAAGTTACCAAGTGTGAGAATAAAAGATCCCAGCAGGTGTGCTGTTCTTAAAGATGATTTTTGTGTCAACTGGGAAACTAAACACCATTTCCTGCATGAACATGTATTTTTCTATTTACAAGATATTGATTAGTAACTCCTTTGAAATTCGTGTACTGGTTGTATTGATAATTTTCAGTTTTATGAAATATTTGAAATTATAAAATGACATCTTGAAAGTAATTTTGGATCCCAAGGATAAGTATTCTAAAACTTTCTATTATAAGATAGAGTTTTTTTTTTTTTTTGCAATAAACTCTGTTGGGATCTATAAAATATATTTTAAAACCTAATTAAGATTTTAACATTATTACAAAGCCTAACATATATCATTAAAGTGTCAAAGGTTTCTGAGGATCCATGAAAAAATATAGGAATTGTGAAGGAAATTTGATGTGTCTGAGGCTTACAAATCTGTGTCCACTCTGTAGGGGAGAGCTACTGGTTGAATGAATTTACATCCTCCCGATTCGAAATTTGTCAATATTTACAATCTCCTCAGGGATAGCTCAATGCACACTGCATGTGTGTGTTATGTCAAAATTACTGAAAGGAATTTACACATGTGACTTGGGGATGGCACTGATAGGCTGTGAGCATCAGCTTTGCCATCTAACCTTTAAGTTGACCAGTGCTGCAATATGTATTTTCAGTGGCACCTATGTTAAAGATGATGTTTTTCCAGTCTATGAGAAGCTGTGTTCTAAAGTTTTTCCTCTCTACCCAACTGTCCACTCTGGTAAATAGTCATAACCTTGTCCAGCACCTTTTTTTTTTTTTTCTGTACCACAAGTCAATATTATAAAATGCATCTTATTGCACCAACAAATTATTGATTTAATACAAACCTCTGAGCTACTTCTGTCATTATACCTCCAAGGCATGGTCACATTATGTAAGCCATACCATCCACAAGCTTTCAGCACCCATTTAATCCTAGGGATCTGTGATAGTTAGTGTTCAATGTCAACCTGTCATGAACTAGAGCCACCTTGGAATAGGGTCTCAGTTGAGATGTTATCTAGCTCAGGTGGCTTGTGGGCATCTCAGTGGAGAATTATCTTAATTGTTAATTGTTACAGAAGTTCATGTAGGTATGTTTTTGAGCATTGTGTAACGGTTATACTTGTGTTATTAAAATGCTGATTTCTCTGCCCTCATATCTTATTTCATCCGAGACACAGCATTAAATGCTTAGGTCAAGAATCGTCTGTCTCAAGTTTGTATAAACAACTCTTACCATTAATTCCTTGCTTTGTCAATAAATTCTGATCTTTCAATAGCTAGGCAGAAGAAAAAAGTAAGGTGGAACGTCCCCGAGACAGGGGAAGGAGAGAGAAAGTAAGGGAATTTCAGACCTACCATGAGGAGGAAAGAGGAAAGAGCTCTTGAGAATTCATCAGACGCATGGAAAACACTAATTGCAAATATCATTGGCATCATGGCTCGAAGGTAGCCAGATTCATTTAGGGGATTAAGATAAACTACCCAATATTAAGATGATGCTTAAAGTAAATCTTAGATTTTCTGTGTCATTAATGAGTACTAACTAGGATAAAGAAAGGCAGCCACCATGTTAATTTAATATTTACATTTATATTAAAAATAACATTAACAAGTTCTCAGGCTACCATGGCCAGTATCTTTTCATGGACTGGATACTTAACTATACAAAGACAAAGAAAGTTTGCTGAAAGCAGATAAGTAGCCACAAGGTTGCATCCATTTTTTTTCTTTGCTCCTTTCTATGAAGATTATATAGCCAGCTGTCAGAAGTTTTGGCTCCTCCTATAACTTCCCTCCACTAATAGAAGGTAACCTGGAACTGTGACCCAAACAAAGCCCCTCCTGCCCTTGGTGGCTATTGGTCAGGAAGTTTCTATCACAACAGAAAGAAAACTAGAAAAGAGGCTCAAATGTTTTCAGACATTTCAGCACCCTATTTTAGATAGTGTTTCATTCACAGCCTCCTCTCTTTGTATCTTTTTCTTCAATGCCCACAATAGATCATGGATTTAAACATAAAGAAGAAGAAAAATAATGGATAGCTCTTCAATCAATTTCAGAAAACAGAAAAAAAAAAAACCCAAGTTTCAGTAGAGAAGTCCAACAAGTATTTGATCACACAAGGTCTCTAATGGCACTGTCAGAGTCACTGTCCACATTCCTTGAGTCCTGTTTCTTTTCTGCTTTCCAAGCATTGCTTTCTTCCTGTTTCTTTCCTGGATTGTCCTTTGATTTCCAGCTATCTTATTCTACAATACCTTACACAACAAACATTCTCTTTAAAAATACCTTCTCTAGAGAAGGACATGTTTGGATAAACATTTAATCTTAGCACACAGAAGGTAGAAGCAGATGAATTTCCATGAGTTCTAGGCCAGTCAGGGCTATGTATGAGACTCTGCTTAAAAATCCAGTCCTTGATGAATAAATAAGTAACTCAGAGGACCAAAATAAAGGAAAACAAAAACAAAAAAGGGATCTTAATTGAATTTAATAAATCATCTGATGTCATTTGTTCCCAATACATTCCCTCGTTTTTGTTTTGTTTTGTTTTTCTCAAATTTTCTCCCAAATATTATTTTTGTTTCTTTTCTTTAGACCACATAAGAGGAGAATACCTACAAATATGCTATTAATTTTATGAGATACACATTAAAATAAATTACATTTCTAAAAAGCAGTCATAATGTTAGGCTGTTAATGTAGTGTTCAGTAAGAAATTCTCTAAATGGATCATGTTAATTTTTAGAACATATCAATTTTTAAGTAACTTATTGTTTATAGCTTGGGGAAATTGGTAATGAGCTTGCTCTCACAACATCTATCACTGTTATTTTTTTTTTTATTTAATCTACACATGTATGCTAACTATCAACCAATGAAGAAATAGGGACATTCATTTTTCAGGGTTGGTAGGTAAAATTTATTTCAGTTCTTCATTCAATTTGATGCTTAAAATATTTCCACATTCCAGAAATATATTAAAGACTGACTTCCCAGATGGTCTATCCGTCATCCAAAATACTACCTCCAGTATCACAGGCTCCCAGCAACCCATCTCAGTCTGCTCTGAGATATCAAAATGACATAGTTTGCCATTTTTCCACAAAATTACCATTTAAGATTACTTAGTCAGATTTGCATAATTAATTCTTATTCCCACCTCAGTGTACGTGAAGAAATCATGTATCAAATCTCTCTAGTACACACAGATCCAACCATGGAAAATGGCAAGGAGCTTTGATTGGAATGGTTTCAGCACTGGAGAGGGTGTCCTGGTAAGTACTTGCTTTTGACACACTATAGTGCTTCCTCATTTCCATCAGGTTCTCCAAGCCGTTTAACCCTGTACATAGGAATCATGGCAGAAATGCATCCTTAAGGATGAGAGTTAATACAGCTAAAGTCTCCTAAGTGTCTTGCAGAAAAAGTTAGCTTTTAAGTGTAAGGTATTATCATTTTAGTTGATATTGAATTCAGGGAGCTCATCTTTGCCTTCAGGGCTCTGTAGTTTCCTGTGCACTTCCAAATCTCAGCTATCAAACACATTTCCAAAATGCTCACTATAAATGTTAAAGTAGCACGGTTCCAAGGGTGTGCAACACCCACTGCAGACACTTGATGAATCCAATCATTCCTCTGAGCTGCAGAGAAATGTAAAAAGACACAGTTTGCATTTATATAGAATTTGTACTTTCAAAGACATAACTGATCACTTGTTTTTCTTATAGTAATTATATGGAAATTGGGGGATAATGAAGATAATTATCAGTTAATTTTCCTGCTGCAAATAGAGATCATTGATTTTTTTTAATTGTGTAGAATTGGACTTTGCCATAAACAGAGGCGTGGTAACTACCATATAAATATTTGCAGCTTATTCCTTTAACAGAAAGAAAAAGCAAGTGCATCAGCTAGTTGCAGACTCATCTCCTTCTTTAAATACTAATGAGTTTAACAAAACATTGATTCTAAATGAGGATTTTCTATCTCTAATCACTCAATATAAAAATGAATCAAAATGATGGCATGTTTTAGCAATACATTAAAATTTGTTTTCAAATTATTACATAAAAATATCTACTTATATAAAAATATCTAATATAAATCCACAATATCTAATATATTATGAGTACCTAGCTGCAATTATTTTTTAATTCCACTCAAAAACTTTTGTTGCCCTTGACAAGCTTGGTTTTCCCAAAATGAAATTTTATCTATAAATGAAAATATATATTATATTTTAGTCACCATCCATAAATCAGTAATGTTCCTGGGCCAATTACAATGGTGACCCTCAAGAAATGGGTGAAGCAAAAGCTGGCAAGGATACAGGAGTAGGAACCATTATTTACCATAGGTTGGAATGTAAACTGGTACAGCTACTATGTGTATGTCAACACAAAGTTATCTCAGAAAATACTAGAAAATATAGCTCTTGTACAATGAGCAGTAATATTATGGGGCACGTATCTGAAGGACTCTATAGCCTACTACAGAGATACTTGCCCATCTATGTTTATTGCTGTTATATTTAAAAGAGTAATAAAATGGAATTAGTCTTGATGTACAATAGTAAGTTAAGAAACAATGAAAACAGTTTAGTATCTAGACACAATGTTTTTTTTTTTTTTCGAGACAGGTTTCTCTGTGTAGTCCTGGCTGTCCTGGAACTCACTCTGTAGACCAGGCTGGGCTCGAACTCATAAATCCGCCTGCCTCTGCCTCCCAAGTGCTGGGATTAAAGGCGTGTGCCACCACCGCCCGGCCACAATGGGTTTTATTATCATAAAAATATCTATGAAATTTGCAGGAAAATAGAGGAAACTGGAAATTATATTTAAGTCGAAACTCTTAAAATCATTACTATTAAATACAATTTAGCTACAGGAAGCATTCTTTGTGGTTCCCTACTGCTCGTTTGTAGTGCAGACCAGTTATACTCAGAACAAGTGTGTGAACATAGAGCAGGTCTATGTGAGACAACACCGTGGAGGCTGTTGTGCTGAAAGCCATGATTGTTGATTTCATAGACGACTTCAACAAGAGCCAGATGGAATACACAAAAAAACAAAACACACAAACTGCTTACAAAGACTGTTTCTCGCATGGTTATCAACAAGGGGCTCTAGACCATATTTCTTAAAACATCGTTAAGGTGCTGGCTAGCAATTGAAGGAGAATTCAAAGAGGTACTAATTTTGTAGCAAACAATAAAAGCTGAGGGTGAGAGAGAAAGAGGGAGAAAACACAGGCATTGATTAGATGTATCAGAAAACTTCAGTGATGGGGAGACATAAATTCAAGCTTCAAGAAATAGGCTAAAGAGAGATTGGGAGAAAAGGCAAAGAAGCTTCCAGATGGGAGAACAGCATGAGCAGAAGACAAGAGTAGGAGTCTACTCCCCAAATGTTATTTCAAGTTCCCCTGCTTACAAGCCAACAATGGCTCCCAATTATCCCTGAATATAATTAAGATTCCTAATCGCGGGCTTCAAACCTTCCACTCCTCCATCCCTAGACACCCATCTAATACTTGAATCAGGCATTACACAATGTCCGCAGCTTCCATAACTCCTCTGAAGAAATGTTCCCCAAGGCACCAAACCATGTTCAACCTATACTTCAAAAGATGGCTTAAACTGGATCCTCTCTTTCATAGGCTTCTTCCACTAACCTGTCTTTGCTCTGAGCCCCATAGATAAAATACAATTAGTCACATATTTGTTTTCTGTGGTCTTAAAACTCAAATCTATACACATGCTGCTGTAGCCATGAGTCCCCTTCAATGGGAGGAGAGGCCCTTGGCCCTGTGAAGGCTCTATGCCCCAGTGTAGGGGAAAGCCAGGGCCAGTAAGCAGGAGAGGGTGGGGTGGTGAGCAGGGGATTGTTTTAGTTTTTGGTTTTTATTTTTTTTTTCTTATTTTATTTTCTTTTTCTTTTTTCTTTTGGAGGGGAACCTGGGAAAAGAGATATTGTAAATAAAGAAAACATCTAATAAAAAAAACTTCAAATCTACACTTTATTGTGCTCAATACTCCTCTCAAGAAAGGCACAAATATGCCCTTCATTAACTAGATGAGGTGAGCCTTGAAATTTCAGCACAATCCAAGACACTTGGCTCTCCTTATATACTTCAGGCATGTATTCACCAATTATTTGTTGGTAACACTGCTAAAAGCCTGCCTATTTTTTTAACCTACAGAAAGTTTTCACTTCAAAGAAAAAGCAAACACTGATTCATAGTGTGTGAAAATTCAACGTAAGATCTTCCCAAAGGCTGACACCATTTGGAACTAAGCTACAATCCAATCAGATTTATGAGTGTCTATTCATAGAAAATTTCAACAATGACTTGTGGGGAGGCGAGACAGTTTTTCGGAAGTATAAGGGATGAAATATAATTCATGAAGGTGGTGTAGACTGGCCCAGTTTTGTTACCTTGGAGACCTAATGGGTATGACATAGCATATTGCATGGACAAAGTTTGTAGCTCATTGATAGATTTGGTCAGCTTGGACAGGACTCCGGAATTGATCCTTAGATCACGCTAGGCTAAAAACTAAAATGCTGCATAGTACTGAACACAAGTCCGTCTGACATGCATGCCTCATAGAACTGTTACTTCACTTATGTTCTAGTGCCATCTGTAACACTCATAAGAATTTGGGCGTCAGGACTCAGTTTCTGACTACCAGGAACTGAAACATGAATCATTCTAAGAATCTCTTTCTCCCTCCAGACACAAACTGAAGACGGGGACAATATATATTAACTTTTACATTTAGTCTATTTTTCATAATGTTCCATTTTTGTTTTGTTTGTATTCATGGTCATCCATCCTCTACAAGTAGAAAGAGCTCCACAGGTTAAGAGATCCTTCCTATCTTTGCTGCTATGGTTCCCCCAATACCTAGGTTACTGAGGCATATTTTTAAAATTATGAAATTGTTTCTCATAATGTTTTTTCTTAAATTGTTTTGGTCTACCAAAGCTACTTGATTATTTAAGGGAGCCAGGTAGAATGGAAAACTTAGAGTAAGTTTTTCTTTTTCAATAGAAAATTCATATAAGAATATTGTGTTAAGATTCTGCATTCGATACAAGAAAATGTATTTTTGCCTTACATGTGAGCTTTGCAAGCTAGGCATTAATCTTAATGAATATTAAAAATCCCTTTTGTACTTTCTCTTGGGTAATGATGGCTAGAGTTGGCAGTGCAAGAAGTTGAAGCAGTGCAGTTAAATTCCATTCATTTCTTTCTGGTCTCAGTAACTACAGGGAAATGGGGAGAATGAAAAACCATCTAGTAATAAGCAGTATGGATGCTTTCCCAGACCCTTTGTTACATATAAAAACAGGCATCTGGGAAGGTAGAGGTTGAGGCTAAGGCAGCTTACCCTGAGCCTAATTACCATATCAACCACATTTATATAAACACAGCCCAATCTTATTCCTGTTTAAGTACAAACAATGAAAGCGATACTCTTGGGTTGTCACTCATGTTAGAAGGGGATCCTGCACAGCCAATGTGTTGAATTGAGGAAGTGCACACTTGTCTGACTTCAGTCTACAAGAGTGATGGAGACTTTCATGGAAAGAGTTACAAGTAACTCAGGGGAGAAAGTAGAATCTGACTTTCGTGAAAGCTAAGCAGCCCAAGGTAGCCAGTCTGAGCTTCTCAGACCCACCAGTGTCAGAATTCCTAGGTACAGAGACCAAAAGGACAACTGGACAATAAAGCAGAGAAAGTCAGTTTTCACTAGATTGCAATGATAAGCCATTCTAAAACACTATCTGAAAAAAAACTTCAAGACAGACAAGGACGTAGAAAATTAGACACTAGGAAAATGCAATTGCCCGGGAGATGTTGAAGGAATACTCTTGAATGATGACTATAAGAGATACTTATTTTGATCATTTCACTAATTGTTGAATTCTTTGATTTTCTACAAGGACAGAGTTTGAACATGTGGTTGGCCTACTATATCTTTAATCACATAACGTCTGTCATATATTAGTGTTCAATAAACATATTTTAATTTGATGAGTGAAATAATTAAGGGCTTTCTAAGCAATTATGATTCTTTAATTGCAATTTGGTGCCTTGATTAAAAAGAAAACATGAATGAGCCTTTAGTCTCCACTGCCCAACCACACAGAAGAAAGAAAAAAATAAAATCTTGAGAAAGCAGCATAGTTCTGTGAGTTCACACCAGAAGATGAATTTATGCTTTACTTTGTACAAGCTTACTCTAATTTAAAAAAAAAATCTCTAGACAGAAAACAAAGTAAAGTGATTGTAGTCCTCCAAGAAGCCATTGACATATCCCTGTGTCATGATTTAAAGGAATAGCACAGTGATTAACATATTTAGTTAGCAGTTTACAAAAAATGTTAATATACACCAGCTTTTTTGTTTCATTCATTGATTATAAAACACTCTGAACAAGAGTATCTTAGGGAGAAAACAGTTTACTTCATTTTATGTTTCCAAGGTACATTCATCATTGAGGGAAGTCAGGGCAGGGATGCAAGATAGAAGCACTAGACTAGTAGGTAGGACCCTTGCTTGATGCATTCAACCTTAGCTCTCATGAGGGAACTCACTCTGGCAAGGAATTCAGCAGGAGCCAAGGAAAAGAACATTTCCTGGCTCCTCATTGACTTTCTCAAAAGTTCATACATAGCTAGCTTTCTAGTACAAACCAGAAAAACACTAGCTAGAGATGCTAGCACCCACAATGGACTGGGCTCTCAAGTCTTGATTAACATCAATTAATACTCAAGAAAATCCCTCAAGGCTTGTCCACAGAAATCCTATTTAGGCAATTACTTAATTGAGGCTCTGCTGCAAGATTGCTGTGCCAAGTTGACAATTAAAACTAACTAGGAAAACCATGTCACTGTCACAGGAATTACAAGCAGGAAGAATGCGTAATAACATTTAATATTTCAAGGATGGTCTTTGAAAATGCAAGGCATGTAGCCAGAAGCATCAGGATGGTTCATTTTTATCGTGAACTTGTCAGAATCACACTTGAGAGTCTCAGTGAGGGATTGTGTGGATCTTGGCCTGTGGCATGTCTGTGCAGAATTGTCTTAATGATTACATTATTTGGTATAGAAAGACCTAGTTGACTTTGGGCAGCATAATTCCTTGGGATCGGACACTGAACTATTTAGGATAGAAGAAAATAGCTTAGTGAGTATTCATTTATTCTGTCTCTGCTCTTGATTGTAGATGTCACACTCTGTCAAGCTTCTGTCTTTATGACTTCCCTGCTGTTGTGGAATGTAATCAACAACTGTGACTTGAAGTAAACCTATTGTCACCTAGACTTTCGTCAGGTTGTTTTATCAAAGTAAGAGAAAGGAGACTAGGAAAATCAGTTCCTCAAATTTAAAGTAATTTAGTTCTACAGTTAATCAAATACACATTTTCAGAGTGTCTGTTATATCAGACATACTTGATGTTAGAACATGTTAGTGTACTAACAACTTCGTGACGTGATTTTAGACTTGTGTTAGAGAATTCGTATTTACTAAACTTTAACAATAATTTAAGAACCTGGGATACTAGAACAGTTATAATAATTAGGACTTCAGACATTGGGGTTCCTTCCTTCCTTCCTTCTCTCTTGTTTCTTTCTTTCCCTATTCCTGTATTTTCTTTATTCTTTTTTGTTCCTTCCTTTCTTTTTTTCTCTCCTTCTTTCTTTAGATTTCATTGTCTTTACATTATAATTTAGAAATAATTGATTACTGGCAATTATGAATTCAAGGGAAAATCTTGTAGTATGAAAAATTATCCTATGAGGCTAAGGAGGTTGCCTCCTGTGTTTGAGTGCTTCCTCTACAAGAATCCCGTCTCTATTAAAAGTTAGTCATAGCCACATGCAACCATCTATAACCCCAGCCTTGACGGACAGAGACATGAAAAGTCCAGGAAGTCAAAGATCAAACAAAGTGAGCTTTAAATTTAATGAAAGACCCTATTTGGAAATAGTAGGTAGACAGTGTTAGAAGATAACACTTATGCCCTGTTCTGGTGTCTACATGTGTGCACATGAGTAAGCACACACACACACACACACACACACACACACACACACAGAGAGAGAAAGAGACAAAGAGAGAGAGAGAGAGAGAGTTGTGTGTGTGCATCATACATATGTGCACTTACAAGGTGAGGCAAAAAGAATTATTTTTCTAGATTTTACACTTTTTCAAGCCATTATATGTTAAGTGATGGAAGAAACTACATAAAATTATTTAACATAATGACCTAATATTTTTGCATTATTTTAATGTAAGTATGAGTTAATTTCAATACAATTGTATAACTTCATTCGGTCAGTTGTCACATGTCAGATGATTAACTGTAGAATCTTCTTCTGATATTTGAGAGCCTAGTTCCATACTTCTATCCCTTTCATTTCAAGTATTCTGTCTCTCAGTAATTCTATGAGGAAGCATATGCACAAGACTAAGTTATTTCATCCCTCTACTAGGGAAGTCAAAGCCATGCATTTACATAACAAAGTAAATTACCTTTCAAAATCATGTATGTGGGTGGAAGAAATTTACTAACTTCATTTTTGTCAGAAGTAAATTGCACAGTGTCTTAGTGAAAGGATTTACTGGGAATATTATATGGAGGACATGCCCTGAAGAAACAAGGAAGGTTCAGCAAGGACAAAGCTAGGTTCAGAGTCCGAGGCAGACGTGGATATTTTTGGTTTTGTCTGAAGAAGCTTGCATGCACAGTTCTGTTCTTACTGCTTCCTGGTTTGAGCGTGCTCACAACACACACAATTCAAATTTCACATTGGGCTTTCCAGTGCCAACTTACATTATACAGAGCAGGAATTATTTCTTTCCTATACATAAACAGGGGAGTCTAGGATAAGTAAAGCCACTCCTATCATTACATTTTGGAAATAATTACAATTCAGAAAAATTTGTATCATAGCAAAAGCAAAGAAAGAACTCTGAGAAACTCAGTAGAAAGCATGGTTTGTAGAAATTGCAAAGAAGTGGGTATTTTCTACATTTCTATCCATTAGAATGTCTCAGAATTTATGATTTTGATATCTTCACTCTGATTTTAAGAGAAGTGCAATACAATGAAGTCAAAGTTGCATTTGAAGAGAGAAATAAAAGGGAGAGAAAGTTAAAGAGACCTTTGCCCATTCAACTCTAGAGCAGCACTCCTCAACGGTGGATCATAACCCCCTTTGGGGGTCACATGTCATATATTCTGGGTATCAGACATTTACATTATGACTCCCGAGAGTAACAAAATCATACTTTACTTATAAAGTAGTAAAATTGTTTTATGGTTGAGGGTCACCACACATGAGGAACTGTATTCAAAGGTCACTGCACTGGGAAGGTTAAGAACCACTCACTGCTCTAGAAGTTATTTATCTTAGGCCGTGTGTGTGTGTGTGTGTGTGTGTGTGTGTGTGTGTGTGTGTGTGTTCATTTGTCCTTGTAGTCAAATGATTTGTTTTTGCTCCCTCACAATAAACTACTAAGTGAACTCTGAACCAATTCCAGAAGGAGTTAACACTTCTACAGTTACCTCAACAGTCTCCTGAATTATGTTATGAAAATCAATGTGTAGTCTGACAAAAGGAACAAATTGCTGTCTTATGATTTAGTTCAGTGTATTTGTTCATAACATTGCTTTGAATTTGACAATAACCTGATAGTTGTGAGTCCAAACCAACATGAGAATGTTCAAAGCTGTGAGAACCTGCCCCTAGTGAGATCCCTACGGTGGTCCTGGGTTCAGCCCTCTCAACCAAGCACGGGAAGTTTTTATTAATTTGTTTGTTTATTTATTGAGGTTTGTGTATATATTCGTGGAAGACCAAGTGTGTGCAGGAGCCCAGGGGTGTGAAGAAGGAATGGGAATACCTGGAGGTAGAGTTATACACTGATTTGTAAACTGTTCTGGAAACCAAATCTAGGACCTAGACAATAGCTGTGAGTGCTCCAAATTGCTGAGTCACCTCTCCACTCCACTCTACTTCCTTGTTTCTATAAGGCAGGGTCTTTCACTGTATAAGATACTACTACTAAGTTGTCAGCTCAGCAAGCCCCAACGATTCTCTTGTCTCTGCCTCTCTAGTTGTGGGTTTCTAAATGTGTGTCAACATGGTGAGCTCTTTTATACTCAACTACTCATGCCTGCAAGGCAAGCTTATGGTACACTGAGCTATCTCTCCAGCAGTTTTAATTCTATTGTAATCATCAGTATTAGAGGTGGTAGAACAAACAGTAAATGGCCTGCATGCACATGTTAACCAGTGCATCGGGTTTAATTTATAACACACTACATCCAGAAAGCCCCTATCCCCACCAGTCACTCAAGATACTCAATGTGAATAATTTTAGAGCAGATTAATCAATTTTCCTGGTTTGGGGGCATTACCTGAAACAGCTGTATTCTAAGCCTATCAACTTACAATGACTCATCCCTTTGAATCATTCTCTCAAGGCCAATTTATGGTCACTGAACCATAATTTTTACTTTTCCAGAGGCTTCATGACTCTATGAACATCCTTGTTCTGTGCTACAGTTGAAGGACAATAGTGATTAAGTGTTAAGGCCTCAGAAACTACTCAGCAATATTGTTTGTGTGAGAATCTTGGGAGCGTTTTCATAACTGTGATCTGGATACTTAAAGTTATTGATGCACTTATAACATGCTTAACATTTAATTTTCATTAGATATTAGTAATCTCAATTCACACTGCTCATAAAACATGGCAATATGCCTTAGCCATACATTAAAAAATATTCAAGTCTGCTCTCTCCATGTCCTCTGGGTTTTAAATGATTTTTGCCTCATAATTCGTAATTACTAATAAACTTCATTTGTATCCATTGTTATACAGGGAGCAACTTACTGAAATTTATTTTTAACTGAAGCCACCACTTGGTTTCTTGTGCCTCTCCTGAAAGTCACCCAAGCCATATGAGTTTCTGTGATTAAAGAGGAAGGTGGTGGGTGAGCATCATGGTCACAATCACCTGGTAGCATACTGGGAATACGTGATTAAAATGGTTTAATTAATTAAATCATATCAGTATGGAATGAGCCATTACTTAAAACATAAAAGAACTGCATTAAAAACAGTAACTTCCAAACTATCCGTGTAGGTCAAGGTTTATTTACATGTGAAAATTTCTGAAATTGTATTCATTTGTACACTTTATAAATGTTGAAAGCACTTATGACTTTAACTGCTGTGGCCGAATAAAAAACCAAACCAAACAAACAAAAAAATCCCCAAACCAAACAATAAAACTAAGTAAACTAATTACTCAATGTCTACTTTTCCATTTTTTAAGCCTAAAATATTTCATGCAACTTCTCAAGATACAATTCTAAAACAAGAAGGAAAAGCATACAGTAAATCATGTTAGTGGCCAACATAGGGATTTACTTGAACATCACCTGAACTCAAGATCTAGCTAGACCACATCAGCATATCTACAAAAGAATTCTTTAAGCATCATAAAAATGCCTTCCTTTGGTCTGGCTCTTCAAAGCACAGAGATGTATAGAGATAATGGTCTGTACATAAACTGGAGCAATACACATCTTTGTATCTATTACCCACAGCACTTCAGAATTACATTATTATGGAGATATGAAAAACACCCCATGTAAGTTCTGGCTTTCACAATCGTCTTTGTCGAATGTACTCTATTTACCTTTCAAGTTCAAAGTGAAAAGAACACTAGAGGTATACAACAGACTTCTCAAAACATTTCTTTTTTTCCTGGAGAATTGTATGGAAACAAAGCACTAAAAAATAAAACATGTTAATTGTACTAGAAAATATGCTGTTCAAGACAATAATACTACATTTGCCAGAGCGTACAGTTCTTATGAAGGGTTACGAATTGGTCCAAATTACTTCCTATTTAGCAAGTTTGAATTTCAATACACTGACTAAAGTAAGATGTAATTGTTATACATCTAACTAGATGATCATATCTCATATTTGCATACTGTGATGAAATAAATATAAGCCATTTTCTTGGAATCAGTTGGATCTTGAATTGGGTAACCACCTTCACTCTCAGCTTCCCTAATCCAGAATGGTAGTATGAAAAGTTGCAATATCAGATGCATTTGGAAATATACAAAGCACAGAGTACAATAACTGAGGTCCTACCCCCATCCTCACAGTCTGTCTTATACTTCTACATGCATGCCTCTGTCTGATTTGTACCAGCAAGGTAAGAAGAATTACTTATGTGAAAATGGGCTTGTGTTGGATGTGGGGTGGATGTCCTACAGCTATATAACAGCAGATGATTTGACTATTTAAGTGATTAACTTGAAGTTAACAAAATCAGTTTTTGATTATCATTAAAATAAAGCACAAGAAGAAGAAGATAGGTCATTCATATTTTGAGTTGCCGACTCTCTGATATAAGATTTGGTCCTCGGGTTACTTTCCACATCTCAGAACAGTTGCTCTTTTGTGACTTGGGTATCCCTCAATTGGGAATCCATTCGACACCCTCCACAGTAGAGGGCTTAGTGGGATCTAAGGGAATTGAGACTAGTTCTCAGCAGAATAGCAGCAGCAGCAGGGATCGTGATGTTTTCAACACACAGGGCAGGAAGCTACATTATTATGAAATATAGAAAAGCATAAGGAAAGGAGGACTTGACTGTGGGAATGTAGTTCCTTCCGGTGAGTTCACAGGAGGATAAAAACTAATAGAAAAGCAAAGCGAAGTAAATCTCTGTATTTTAAAAGGAACAACACTTTGCTTATATGTCATGTATTGGTACAAACCAGCTGCGTATCAATACTATATGGGAGAAAGCAACATGATAGCTATTTCTGAAAAAAAAAATCAGGCATAAAAGGCATGCCATGAACAGAAAGCATTAAAATGAAAAGACAATGCAGCTTTAATCAGTATCAGCTTCTGCAAGAGAAGTAGCATCAAGGAAGATGACAATTTACCAAAAATGTCTACATGTTCTGTCATCCTGGAGTCCACTCCTTGGCTTGCTTTGGTGGCTTTCTTCAACTAAGGTGTTATTTAAGTTCAGTATGAACCTTAGGACTCTAAGTCTCTCACCTTCTCTTATGCAACCCATTGATATTTTAGGAGCAAACTAAAAGGCCTAAGTTCCTAGAGAAGAAAACCACACCTTATAGATTCATGGGTGTTGTTACTAGAGTTGGGCAGATATTGGGGAATTATCTTAGAAATGTCAACTGGGCATGTTGGCTCCTATCTGTAATTCTAGTCATTGAGAGGCTGAGGCAAGAGGATTGCCATGAGATTAGAGGCCAGCTTGGGGCACATTTTGAGCTCAGAGGAAACTTGTGACTCAAAGGAAATTTTAGAGTTATATTTTTAAAATAAGTGATCATTTTTTATCTTCATCATGTTAGCCCCTGGGAGAAATAGTGCATTTATACTCTTCTAATTCTTTTAAAATGCCATAGGTTAGGGAGAGTAATATTTTCTTTATTTTGAAACAGAGAAAACAAACCAATAGGAGTTTAAATAAAATGCCACGGTGAATACCCATAAATAGCACGCCCAGGTATAAACAAAATGAAGCGGATATCCAAATACCTTTCTACTGAAATACAGTAGGTACCATCAACTCTCTGCAATTTACAATTCTGTGATTTTTCAGACCTAGAACGTTTTACAAATATAATATTCAAGTGTTTTACAAACAAGGGAGCTGACTGGGGTTGTCAAATTAATTCCCAAAGCACCAAATCGAAAACAATTACCAGCATTTACTGAGCATTTATTAGCACCATGCTGAGCACTTCCCATGCATGCATTCTTGATTTGAGAATAGAAATGTGAGTTAAGGCGCTGTCTTTCAAAAATCCCTTCAAATTCTGGATGTAGAAATCCAATGAAGAAAACTAGATAACTTAACGAGTCGTTTACCTAACTAGTAGCTACTGGCATCACAGTCTAAAACAAAGAACTTAATAAGAGCACTAACAGGCTCTTTTCTCAGATACTTTTCCAGGAAAAAAAAAACAGGACAAGAAGGCAAAGGCTTAGCTCTGAGAGGCAGAAAAGACACAGAAGCAAACCTCGAGCACACTAAGCCAGGAAGGTTCCAGAAGCCAAGAACATATTTGTCATCCAGGACTCCTGAGGCCCAACTGTCACAAAAACACCTACTTACAATTACTGATAACAGCTTGAGTCACAGAAATATATTATTTAGAGTGACAGCTGAGAAGCATTGGCGCCAATTCATCCTGTCCTTTAGAAAAGTGAGAAATCTAAGACTCCATTATTATCCATCAAAACATCGATCTTCTTGTGTTACCTCCACCCTCATATCCACATACTGACCATAAACCATCCTATTACCTCTGGTTTTCTATTTTCTTGTTAAAAAATCATGTTCAGAACACAAAACATCATCTAGCTCATCTCACAGGAAAGAAAATACTGATTCATTTGTAGAAATCCAACATACCCACAAATTAATGATAAATATTGCCTGCTCACATTCGTTGTCTAACAATTTTAAATAAAGTTGGACACTAAAATTCCTACTGGTAAACTATTTATTCTTGAAAAAGACATTAATCTAAAGCCTTGGGTATACATCTTTAATGTTTTGCTTTTGTTTTTCTAATGTAGCAAGAGGCAGAATTAAAACCCAATTCTGTTTATCGTATAATAAATTGTACTTCCAAATGACCAGATTGCTAATGTCAGAATGTGTGCGTTTGTTTCCATTCTTTGTACAGAATGTTATTTGACACAATTTCTATACAAAAATAAAATGAATGTAGACATATTACTGGGTCAAATGATGTCCTGGACAAAGAATAGAAGCAGTGCTTTATTCAGTCCTCGAAGCCACTTCACTTGCCCTGCTTGTCCTCTGTGACAGTGGTCTCACTGGATTGTCAGCAAATGTACTTTCCTTTCACTACTTGCCATTAACTCATTTGAAATGTAAACGGGATTGTCATTCCTCTGTTGAAATGCTGCTCTTAAGCAAACACTGAGATGTCGATGCTTGACACCTGGAGAATTAGAAGTAGAAGTAAACTGCTTTTTAATAATTTTAAAAATTGTCGCCTGTGGAACATTGTCATACAACCAATGAGTGACCGAATTTAAAACTGACTCAATAGATGCATATCTACTTTGAATTTCTGCTGTAACTTCAGTACCCTTCCCCCTTGCTTTCTTCTCTTTCCCCTCCCATTCACTGTCCTCGCCCCTTCCACAAGCCCTGCAAAGGTAGGCTCAGTCCTCCTGTGTACAGAGCTTACAGATGTGGAGCTCCAAGCCCTATATATTTTGGGATTTTTGGAATGATATTGATTTTTTTAAGACCAAAGTCATATTTCTGATTATCCGCCAAAAGTATGTCTTTTAAAATTAGTAGTTACCTCGGTTGTATTCTGTTTTTGTGACACCACATTCTAATGGAAAAATTTGCAGGTAGAAGGTGGCTTGATTTCAGCTTACAGCTAGTGGTCTGTCATCAGGGAATTCAGGGAGAGATACTCTGTGTTCTTTCCCCACATTATTCTGCTGATGACATCTTCGAAAACTATTTTTCACTGCCCAACCAGGAGAATGGCACTACTGAAGTGAGAGGTATCCAAACACCTCCAGTTTTCAATGTTCCTGTGCACCTGAGAGCTGAGCACTAGGCCTTTTTACGCAATGTCCAGATCATGTATCCAACTGACCTGAAATGAGATACAAAACACCCTACCTTCCCCGCACCATCCTCGGGACATCCAGAAGCATTCTGTGTCCCTTATGCAGTTATTTCAAGAACTGTCACAAGTGCCATCACAGAGTGTAATCCTTTGAGGCATTGTTTTAACTTGATGTCATTCATTGGAAAATTTTTCCAAGTTGTTGCTTGTATCAACAACTCATTCTTTTTATCACTACGTACGTAGTATGCCGTGGCGCCATCCTCACAGCTTCGAGGAGCAGGTGGCTTCAGCATTAGACAAGCTTCTAGTCAACCCTGAGGGATTAATCTTCCTTTCCCCTGAAATGGTTTTTGGAAAGATTAAGGCTGATATTTATAAACTACATAGGATGGTTCGAGGTGTCTGCAGAGGTTAGTATATGATCTTCAGCCACCGTGAATGGATTGCTAAAACTCCTAGCTGAAAGGACATTATTAGACTTGTGAGGGCTTTCCTTAGACTTCTGCAGGAAGTACGCCTGGAAATTCTGCTGTGTGAGGACTGTCTCATGCTTCCTGCTTGTTTTTCATAAACTGCTAAGAGTATCCAGACTACGTGAAATTCCTAGATGTGTTACAGTGATCAGTCATATACATTAACTTGGTAGAACAAAGGAAAGACACAGGCCACTAAAGGCATTTAAATTTTGACATTTTGAAAATCTACTTTGAATAAAAAGGAAAAGAAAATTGTTTTCCTAATCCATGTAGGATTTTAAGAGAGAAGCGTACAGACCATCAAGAATTAGTTTCCAAAGATATAAAAACAAGATTCTTACCCATTTATTCTATTATCTATTTAGTCTCTCTCCCTTTATAGTGAACACAGAATTTCATATTTTATGTGTGTCTATGCGCATGTGCATGTTCCTATAATGGAGATTATTTGCACTTTTATGAAGAGGCCAAAGAACGCATTTGAGCATCACCCTCAGCAAGGCTGCTCATCCCCTTTGAAACATTTTTCCTTTTAGTTGAAAGGTCAATAGTGCAGTTAGCCTGGCTGGCCACTGGTGCCCATGAAGTCTCCTACCTAAACCTGCCTCAGTGGTTTACAACACTTTGTAATGTGTTCTATCTGTTACTAGGTTTCAGTCTATACTATTAACCTAATTATCTCCTCAAAGATGGCTTCCTATCCAGAATCAAAGAGTACTATGTTCATTATTGAAAAGATGGTTCCTATTCCTTTAAAAAAAAAATTTCCTACATCTTTGAATCAGATGTTCAAACTATATCATAAAATGTTTTTCTCTGTCTCCCAGTATACAGCACAGCGATTCAGGACATGCATCTGCGGACTACAGACGCAGCCTCAAGTACTGGCTTCCTTGACTTCTTCGTTAGAGAGAGATGTGTATTAAAACTTCGGTGCCTCCAACACTTCATCTACCATGTTAATAAAAGATCTAGAGAGCTTGATGCCAAGGATTAAGCCAGGATTTGATCGTTGTTTTTGGTCAATGGCTAACAACATTCTATTGCACAGCCAAACACCAGAAAAGTCCCTTTATTCTTGACAGTCCCTAGGTTTACCTATCTTCCACAGACATATATGGAAAGAAGTCGGTAATTCTGCTGAATTCCCACTAAGAACAAAGCATGTGGGTCCTCAGGACACTAACGATGACGAGAGACCAAGTGTAATTACAGCAAAGAGAGTCAAGGTATAGCAAGTGCTCTTAAAAAGTGCCTGCATGGACAGTCCATCCCTGTATCTACCTGCTTCTAGGACACTATCAAGAAGCTTAGCTTCTTCCATGTTCCGGCTTCTTTATGTGTAAAAGAGGATATTCTCACTGAGTTCATCAGTTATTTTAAGAACTAAATGCAATAATGTTGATAAGATACTTGGCACCAGGCTTGATACTTCCATTCATTCCTGCAAGGTTTGTATTTTATTATCACAGAAAAACTCAAGGTCAGCTGCAAAAACTCTTTGGATTTTTGGATTTTTTTTTTTAAACAGACCAAGCCAACTCTCAAAGAGTAAAGCATGATACATCTTAAAGCCTTCTTTCTTAAGGAAACTCGATGTTCTGATCCCACTTTTTACTGCAGCGAATGAGAAGGCATTGCATCTTTGAATGAATATTTATGAGGAACTTCAGTTGGGATCAACCAGAACTAGTACCTAGTTACTGGGATAGTAACAAAATATGAATTGTTTTCATAGTATGTTTATATTTTACTCTTTTTCCACCAATAAAGTTCATTCAAATGTCATTCTGGTCATATATAGGTATATGTATAGGTTTTGCAAGTTTTCTACTATGGAAAAAAAGTTTATAGTGGTAAAATACACTTTGTTATATAACCACTTCATTCTCTGAAGTTCTCCATTTCACACTGTAAAAATATACAAACATCATCATGATCTAATTATCATATCTTTGATAAGATAATCTTAAAAATACACATGAGTCTTACCTAAGCCCTCTATTCTAAGAGAGTGATTGCTCATTGATGAAAAGATTTAAGTTAGTGTAAATCTACAGTGACATTTTTCTAAGAGTTATCCTACTAAAACAGTGACCTAAGTTAAGGGAATATTGACCTCCATTTCTTCATCAACACAAAGTAATTAGAGCAGCTGAAATAAGGATATTGTAATGCATTCTTCAACTCCAGGATCCAACTATTAAATTAACTATTACAGGACAGTGAGGTAAATAATAAGCACACTTGATTGAAACTTTCTACACTTAAGCCATAGAGAAGTATTTAACGAGGCAGGAAGACGAGAAGTGTCTTTCCAGAGTGTGTCAGGATTCCCTCAAGCAATTCTTGTCTCTTTAATTATGTCTCCTCCCCAAGTTACCAATAAGACATAGAGTCTCACTGATTGTTAAAAGCATGTCCAAAGCTTTGAAGTATCAAAAAGAGAATTTACCTTCAATTATCTAAGAATTTTCATGTGATTCAATATCAGACTAGATATAAATACCGGCTTATGTCAGATTCTAGAACATTAAGAATGATATTCATCTGCCATGATCTTCACAGTCTGCTATCTCATGGGTGGACTTAGAGGGCATTTAGAAAAATCCGCACAAGCTATATGAAAGGAAAGTTCCACAGAAATGAAAAACAATATTCTGCTAAACCCTTAAAAATAAAAAAAATAAAAATAAAAATATAAAAAAACTCCTATCTTACTAGAACTGTGATATGCTCAAAGTCCTTGATTAACTTTAAGAATATTGTTCAGGAGCTGGACAAATAACTCAGTCAGTATAGCTCTTTCAGCCAAGCTTGAGGACCTGAGTTCAGCACTACAGCATCCACAAAAGAAGTTGAGCATGGCAGTGGTGTGGTGTAGCATGCCTTTAATCCCAGCACTTGGGAGGCAGAGCAGGCAGATTTCTGAGTTTGAGGCCAGCCTGGACCACAGAGTGAGTTTCAGGACAGCCAGGGCTATACAGAGGAACCCTGTCTAGAAAAACCTAAAGAAGAAGAAGAAGAAGAAGAAGAAGAAGAAGAAGAAGAAGAAGAAGAAGAAGAAGAAGAAGAAGAAGAAGAAGAAGAAGAAGAAGAAGAAGAAGAAGAAGAAGAAGAAGAAGAAGAAGAAGAAGAAGAAGAAGAAGAAGAAGAAGAAGAAGAAGAAGAAGAAGAAGAAGAAAGGAGAAGAAGAAGAAGAAGAAGAAGAAGAAGAAGAAGAAGAAGAAGAAGAAGAAGAAGAAGAAGAAGAGGAAGAAGAAGAGGAAGAAGAAGGAGGAGGAGGAGGAGGAGAAGAAGAAGAAGTTGAGCATGGTGACAGGAACTCATATTCTTAGCAATGGACAGGCAGAGTCAGAAGGATCCCCGGCCCACCTGTCAGTAGGTGAGTTTCAAGTTCCAGGAGAAACCCTGTCTCAGAGAACAAAGTGAAAAGCAACAGAGCACAACACCTAAAGTTGACCTCTGGCATCTACATATATATTCAAACACAATTTCATGCATGCACATTCATGTATGTGCGCTTTTGTGTGAGTGTGCAAGCACACATGCACATGGACATACACACACAGACACACACACACAACTATAAAGCAATGTGACAAAGCAATATCATCTTGGAGACTCAATTGAAGTCCCACATCTGTTGAGTCTAAGTGTGTGGTCACTGTTGCATCACATACTGGAGAGACCAGCCTCAGTTTCCTTCAGCTATCTTTCTCATCACCAACACAAGTAGGAGAGAAGAATCTGCAAAGAAGCATTGGAAACTTGAACAATGAAAACGAAGGGAAAGAGGTAAGACATTCTTGCTTCTGCTTCTACTACAGATGGAAGGAGGCAGGCAGTTACCTCATGTCTCTGTCCTTCCTGGTGTAGTTTCCAAAGTAAATGCAAAATAATCAAAGAATATCTTTGCTACTTCACAACAATTCATTACAGAGATATTAATGACCTCACATGTAATAAGCAGTGAACTGTACACAATGTATGCTGATCTTCAACCTACAGTCTGTGAAAGCCAACACAAATTATCTTATCAACAGTAAAATGAGGAAATACACCAGGACACTATAGACTGTTGTCTAATAACTGCTGCATTCTTAGGTATTATTTTAAAACAATGTACATGCTTTCTTAGCACCATGATTTCTTTTTGTAAACTCCACCTTTAATTTATGGTTAGAACTTCTGACATTTTAAATATCAAAATTAGTGAATAACATCTTTGCTTTATGCCAGAAGGTAAAGGTTGATAGGCTCCTTTCGCTATGACACCCTCAATAGTCCCACACTCCAGCAGTTACTAATTTTCCAACCCAGTACTTGAAGATGACATTTTGATAAATTTGTGAAAGGGTTTCTGGACTATTTATTACTTTAATATATGAAAAGGAACACCTTAAGTAATGATATTTTGTTCCTAAAATATCTTCATACGTTTTGTCCACTTTTAAAAATAGAGGTACTTAACATAAATTGGACAAAATCACCAATAATTCATAATTAGCCAATGGCTCAACTCTAATTGTAATTCCTTTGCAATTAAAAACATTTCCTTTTAAGTGTGAGTGCCAAATTGCTTTTCCAGCAATGCATATGCTTCAATGCATTTGAATATATATTACCTGGTGCATTACAATCCTTCTCTAAATGAATGAGGCACATGCATCACGCTTTCATCTTTACTCAAAGTTTAAACATGCCTAAAGGAGATTAATATCCACTCCAAACAACAAGTAATGGGCCACTGATTGGAATAAAAATGGAATTAATGCAGTAGCATTCATGTGAGTCTGAGCTGTGATATCAGTCAGTATATCATGACACCATGCTCCTGTTCTGCTTTTTCTATGTATTCAAAATTATGGTAAGTTTCTAAGGTGTATGGAAACTGAGATCTAAGACTCTGAGTTTCCAGTTCTCATAAATAGGATTACCTCTTACATATATATTCTTTTGTTACACAAAAATATTAACTTAAGTCAGTTTTGAAAAAGACTCAAAATTATAGCACCATAATAAAACTGATAGTTACTTTCAGTGTATTAAATTTTATCTCTAGATCTTCTGGGATACTATTAATGTTGTTTTAATCATGTTATAAGCAGGACTTTGCATTTTATTTTAAACTTTTTTTTCATTAAATAGACTTAAGCTGGATTTTGCCAAAGTACATGAAGCAGCGAATAGACACTTTGTAAAGGAACTCACACTTGCTCAGTAATTGTGTGAGAGAATGTCTGATTTATTAGCACTGAAGAGCAGAGGCAGCTAGTCCTAATATGAAACTTATGGTATTCCTGGAAATTCATAAAGAATTACTACAGTACTGGGGAGTATATATATATATAGGACCAGCAAACACTGGGATCAGTATAAAACAATGGTTAATGGTTGAGTTGTGTCATCTAAATTCATACAGCAAAGTCCAAGCACCTCTGAAGATACATTTATTTGGAAACAAGATTGTTGAAAATGTAATTGGTTAATTTAGGGCTTATTGGAGTAGGGTAAGTTCCTAAATATATAGAGAATGAATCCTTATGTAAAGAAAGCTTTCCCTCTCTCTGTCTCCCTCTCCGTCTCGCTCTCCCTCTCCGTCTCACTCTCCCTCTCCACCCCTCTCTCTGTCTCTCTCCTCTCCTTTCTCTCTCTCTCTCTTTCCATTCCTCCCTACCTTCCCCTCACACACACATGCACAGAGAGACACAGAGACAAAGACGGAGACAGAGAGACAGAAAGACTGACAGTTAGAGTGAGACAATGCTATAAAGGGCTACATAAAAGTTGAAGTTATGCTATTCAAAATCAAGGATATATAGGAAGCTGGAAGAATGGCTTGGATTAACCCATTTCTGGAATGCTCAGACAGCTCGGCCCTGGATTACTTATGTAAGATGCATAGACCACCAGAACTGTGAACAATAAACCTGCATTATTTTGGAAAACTTGTTTGTGGTGCCCTGTTACCACAGGCCCCAAAATCAAATCCCAACAGTAGAGGAGAAGATGGTGCTCCTATATATCCCAGAAGCTGAACTCCTTCCAGGAAGCCTCACCCATCCTTTCATTCTCTTCTGCATTATCATTCCAATTGCCAGCATCTTGCTATTCTTTAAAAGAATGTAGCTTTTTGACTCTCATACTTTAAACCCTGCAAAGATTTTCAGAACCACTGGGAAGTAAATTAGCCTTGTAACAGCAAAATTCCTATTTTTCCACCTCTGAAAATGCTTCTGCCCTGTTCTAGTACATAGTCTCAACAAGACCTGAACAAGAATGTCAACAATAGATAGGAAGGCAGAAATTCCATGATGCTTCAAAAGTAAATTAGTCTTACATGTTAACATAGAAATTGCTTCTTCAATGCCTATAATAACTTGCTATGGGCTATCTATTACATCCACAGCCACATCTATTACATCCTCATGTAATACTTAATACCACATTCTCCTTTAAAGATCAAATGAAGAAGAGACAATGAGCGTGTAAGTAATTGATGGGAGCAACCCTGAAGGGTGGCAGAGCCTGGACTTTACCCAAGGCTGCTTTACTTGGGAACACACCTAACTGTCAGCCAAAGAACGACATGTCTGCAAATGTTTCCGGGCACGTGGGTTTTCTTCGGTGTCACAACTTCATTTTTGGACAGAGTCTACTCTGGTCTTCTCCGCTCTGCTCTGCCCACTACACCCATTTTGAATGACAGGCCTTTAGATTCACTGAGTTTTTCCTGCTCAGGAGTTCTACTAACATTTACCTCCTTTGAAAGTTCAAACTATAGCCTTCATTTCAGATTGAACAGCTGTCTTTTGTCCTGTGAAGTCTAGATACATTGACCCTATGGAAAATTGAATCACAGCTTTCCTTCTGAGTTGCTGATAACCAAATAGCAGCATGGAGACAATTGCATTATTTGCATGTGACTCTGCCCTTAGATTATACACCTGTTAAGCTTACACTTAATCCTAACTGCCTACAGTTGGTGGGCACTATGGTACCTTCTATGAATGAATAGATGATATCGAACTCATTGCTGAGATAAGTCTTCTGTCAGTCCAGGCATTCTAAACCATGCCACAATTAAGGTGCAATTATTAAGGAATAAGTCCTTATTTTCTCTGGTACAGAATCTATAGAGTCATCAAGGAGTTCAGAATTTCTTATCTGTATAATAGGTAATTAATAAATGTGTTGGATAAAGGTTTAGAATGCATCATATTTCTTTGGTTCTATGAAATATTGTTTATCAGTTAAAAATAGATCAAATCAAATAACATGATCAATGTAAAAGACATTAAGTTAACTTAGAAAAATTATATAGAAAAGCATACATGCAATATAATGTTATTTATATTAAAATAATGCATATTTTAAAAATCTTTGCAAATGCATTCATATGTATGATGTAATTAAAAATTCACGAGATGGTAAATACAAACTTCCCAGATAGAAAATTGATATAGACAGGAGAATTTAAATCTATTCGGCTCTTTTATTTCTTATATCTTTTAAAAGATAGTAAATTATCAAATGTAAAATAACAGATTTGGAGTTAATATACAAGAGGCAGCCTATTTTACTGAAATGGGCCATGTATAAGCAAGTGCGTATTTTTCTTGTTTGTTCTCTATACATTTCTATTATTAGAAAATAGAAATTAAAGCATTATATTGCTTGATTAAAGTATAAAGAAATAGGTTTACAAAAGCAGAATGAACATAGAAGCAAAGGAAATAGAGACATAGCCATGACTCACCTATGAGTCACCTATGGCAATGACTACTACTGTAAAGATCTATCTCAGCTAAGAAAGATGTGAACCTGGGGTGAGAGAAGCCCAATGTACCATATTCCCTTCTTATTACACAGCTGCAGCTTCCAGAGAAGAAATGTGGCAGTTACCACCTTCTGTAGGAACAGGGGAAAAACAGGGGTGTCTCCAGCTCCCAACATTAAGAGTGTGAATGATGGGTCATGATTTCTCTCAATTCTAGACAAAAAAAAATGTAGCCACATTTAAGTCAGAATGAATGATCACGCACACCTGAAATGAAAGAATACAAAAGAAATGACTGGTATTCTTTCAAAACAACAAAATTATGAATGACAAAGAAAGAATGGGGAATTGTCTGCATTGAAGAGGCTTAAGAAATAACTACCAAATAAATTATGCCTGGTTACTGGGTATATAGGAAGTTAGTACAGAAAGCATATTACAATAATATATAGTATAGAATATATCACATATTATATATCATAATAGATATAGAATATGATATATCATATATCCTGTATCTTTATATATATATATATACATATATATATATAATTTATCATTTATATATTAAATGATACATGGTAAAATTTGATTAAGGTTGCAGTATTTGCAGAGTACCATAGCATAGTGTGATCCTGATGACTACAGTAATACTAACTTACCCTCAGACAAGAGGCGGTGGAGATTGCTACAGGAATCAGTATTACCTATGTCATGCCTCTATAAACATGAACTTAACTTAAAATTAAAGAGTAAATACTTGCTAGTCCACTAATTTGCCTGTAGACACATACCCTATGAGAAGAGAAAGGCAAATCTATAATTGCTTATTAGTATATTTATTAGTCAAAGGTTTTAAAACTGAACTGGAAATAAGCAAAATTTCACAAAAATTCCCACTTCTGAAGCTCATGCGAGCCATTTAGACTTATTGACATTTGTGAATGTCTCCAGTCTTTGTGTTGAAAAGGAAGGATAAAATGCAATCTACTTATTATTGTACATGCATGCATTTCTTTCACCTTGCATATTTTAAATTATGAAAGTCCTAGTTTCAGAATAAGTTCAAATGAATTGATCTTGACCACTATATAGGGAAAAAATGGTTTTTATGTGAGTCACTATACAAGCATTCTCCTTGGTGGTTGCCACGCTCACTCCAGTAAAGCCCGTAAGTTTGGCCACGGACCAGAGGTGTACAGATTCAACGGAAGCCAGCCTCCTGGGTGGCGTCCCCTAACTCAGATGTCTTTCCAGATTTGTCCTTGCGATGGTTGATGGAAGGCCTCGCGTGCTAGGTGCCCACCAAGATATGATTTACTAATAGCTAGACAAAATTGAACATTGCTCTCTGACCTTTACCAGTGTCCCAACGTCTTAGCCAAACCCTGGCTTGTGACTTCATAAAGAATATTACCCATCCAGACTAATTGCCTCCAGCATTGTTAGAAAGATTAGGGAGTAGGGCATTTCGGCTTACAAAATTGGAGTTGTTTATCCCAGGGCAAGGTCAAGTAGAATCCTCATGTTCAGTCATGTATGGAAGCTGAGCCACTCCTAGGAATTAGCAAGAATGGGATATGTCTCTACCAGCTCAGAAGATTAGCATAGTGGGTGTTTTACTAAGGATGGGCGGGACCTTGAGCCGAAGTGTGTGTTTGTGTGTGTGTGTGTGACAGCAGCAGAGCATTCGAGAGAGAGCATACAAACATTCGAGATTTGAGATTGAGCTTCGAGCCTCATGTAGTCCGAAGGCCCCCGGGCCCAAAGCTCTCAGGCAGGGATGGGGAGGGGATGCAGTGCCTGTCCAGAAGAGGTGATTTCCTTAGACCCAGTGTGTTTTAGATGTCCTCAGATGTACCTCCACCGCTGAGCTGACAGATTTTTCTTTTCTCTTTTATAATGACTATAAAAGTCTGATGCCATTTTTGAGAATACACTCAGATTCGGCACTTCCTTGTGTCGACTCTGTCATCCTCCGAATTTTTTACCCACCTGATCAGAACTCTACCCATTGCGCAGAACAAGGGATTCCCACAGCAAACCCAGTCCGTGGCAATTGGTCTGTATTTTCAATAGTTCTGGTAGTGTAGTTAAAACGATGATCTTTTTTAAAGTTGGGTACCACAATGCTAACTTTATAAAACAAGCTTCTCATCTATATTGTCATTTTAGTTAACATTCATTCAAATTATTTTTTTTGATATTTTCTTTATTTACATGTAAATTTCTCCATTCCCAGTTTCCCCTCCAAAAAACAAAGAAACAAACAAAAACAACAAAAACAAACCCCTGTTGCCTCCCCCTTCCCCATGCCTGCCACCCCACCCTGTCCCACTTTCTGGCCCTGGCATATTTTTTTAAAAAATTGTCTCTGAGGCACTGTTCACCCTTAGGACAAGAATGAATGTATGACACATGCCAAAAACCTGAGTTATGACACTGCGAGACTCAAAGCATCCTCAGGAGAACCTCTGTGCAGCTGATCTATGTGTCAATAACATATCTGTGCAGAAGAACATATTCTGAGTTCTGATGACTCCTAATTAGCACAGAAGTTCAGTGTTCCCAATGATATGATTGACCCTAAAAATCAATAAATTTTCTGTGCTAGCATGGACCAAGCACAAAGATTTCCAGCTCTCTGCTTATTTAGCCTTTCCATTCTATTAAGACAAATGCATACTGCAACATACACATGGGACACAAAGAGTCTGACTTCATGCTTTAGTAAGACAACACAATATACATCAATTTAATGGAAAAAAGAGGTATTTTTAAGGATCTTTAGAACTCTAGTAACCCATCTCACAATCTCATTGTCAGAAATGGAAGCAGGACATGGTGTTATAATACACTTAGTTTTCATTTGTGAGTATAGAAAAGTACACATATATAAACACATGTCTACATATATTTTTAATAACACTGGGATCATACTCATCAGGGTTTCATGTGTGCATAGGTGTGTATATGTACTTATCTGTATGCACATAAATCTATAACATTTTATCACTCACCAGAGTCTCTAGTATATGAAGATGTAGGAATACTTGCTATTTGAGAGTTCAGAGAGGCCATGTACTGGCTGGTTTTGTGTGTCAGCTTGACACAGGCTGGAGTTATCACAGAGAAGGGAGCTTCAGTTGGGGAAGTGCCTCCATGAGATCCAGCTGTGGGGGATTTTCTCAATTAGTGATCAAGGGGGTAGGTCCCCTTGTGGGTGGTGCCATCCCTGGGCTGGAAGTCTTGGGTTCTATAAGACAGCAGGCTGAGCAAGCCAGGAGAAGCAAGCCAGTAAGGACTATCTCTCCATGGCCTCTGCATCAGCTCCTGCTTCCTGACCTTCCTGAGTTCCAGTCCTGACTTCTCTTGGTGATCAAAAGCAATGTATGAAGTGTAAGCTCAATAAACCCTTTCCTCCCCAACTTGGTTCTTGGTCATGATGTTTGTGCAGGAATAGAGACCCTGACTAAGACAGGCCAGCATATTACAATGAATGTCCGGCAGCATTTCATGTTAGTACCAGGATAGTCATAAACTGATAACATTATTTCAAAAGCCTGAATAATTATACAAATTATCACATTACATAAACAATTTGTTAAATGGTTTTTCTTCCTGCTGGTTCAGTCTTTCTGTAAGTTCCTCTTTTTCGCTCTTCACACCCCCACATGGGCAAAATAGAAATACTTCCATTGAGATACATGCATTCTTCATTTCTGAAGTTGCCATAGATAGAGAACTCTTCTGAAGCATTCAACCAAAAGTTATTTTTGGTACTGCCATTCAAGTAGACAGAAGTTAGAGACTGTTTACATGTACTGCTGTCTTCAGTGCCATAATGGAAACCTTGTCACTTCCACATCAACATAACTATGCATTTAAGCAATTTCAATCTTCAGAAGATCTAAATGCTGTGGCAGGTAAACTATTTTACCACTGTTGTTTGACAAATAGAGGTAGACACATTTCTTGTATGATAAGTATTGGAATCATTTTAAACAAATATTTATAATAAGTATCAACCATATGCCAGTCAATATAAACAGATAAGCAATCAAGTTGCCACCCTAGTACTGAAGACCTCATGTAGCAGTAGAGATTTAACATGATCTGTTAAGTGTTTAAAGAGAAACTTACAGGACTGGCAAGATGGCTCAGTGGCTTAAAGGCACTTGGTGCCAAGCCTGAGGACCAGAGTTCAAGCCCTGGAACTTACATGGAAGAAGAGAAGCAAATCCAACAAATTGTCCTCTGTCCTCCATATGTGTGTTGCAGCATGTTTGCACATGTGCACACACACACACACACACACATATATACATACAATTAATGAATGAATGGATGGATGGACAGATGGATGAATGAATGTCTTAAAACATTAAAGGAGAAACAAAATAACTGAATAATTTTTGCCATTTGATATAATGAAAAGATAATTTATATCACAGCCTTCCCAATTGGATTTTCACTCAGAATTCTTAATATTGATATGAACCAGTGTCCAGAACCACACATGCACACTGTTGAGTTCTACTCATTGATGGGTGGTACAGCAGATTTCTTCTGAAAGTGTGTAGAAGAATCACAAGAATACACGTCATGGTCACTGGGACCCAGAAGATATGTCCTCAGGACATGTCTTTTTTCTTCGTGTGACACTAATACAGCCTGGGCTTAAATCAGCCTCATTATGTAGTCAAGGAAGGTCTTGAACTCTTGAACATTCCACCCTAAAAGTCTAAGTACTGAGATTACAGGTGTTTACCATTATTCTTAGCTTCATGTCCATTTCTTTTTAACACTTTCAATTTACTCCTTGGTTCTTGGCTATAAAGTCATCTGTGTGTAGTTCTCACTAAAGAATTTTAATGTACAAGGTGTTTTTATAGTCCTAAAAAATCAGACCCTTGTTTCACTTAGTTGTGCATTTCCAGAGGCTCTATCTCAGTAGAATACAAAGCGACTGAATGGAAACTGCTTTGCATGAATGTGGGCTTTCAGGGAACCACAGATGTTTTTCAAAAGTTCATTTTAGGTATAACTGCTAGAATAGTCCTTAAAATGTATGGATAAAGATTTTAAACTAGTATCTTGCTCTTAAAAGAGGGTGTAAGTTTTTTATTATTCAGAAAAATACCATTCTTTTAGTTAAGATATGTACATAATTCAATGGAGACCTAGTCCAATTGTTTCATTTTGTGGAGGAGTACATCTTTTAAGAATTCATATTGTTTTGGCACAGAGATAAATTGCAGTGCTGAAAGGCTAAGGACAAATATAATCTCAGTATGTCTCACTTGAACACTCCCCCATCTTCCCAATGGTTTACTGAAGGGGAAAAAAATAATCCAAGAAATACTTCTTTAAATCTTTCAAACAATACATTCCCATTCATCAGACTAGATTCCTTTGGTAATCATGTCAGTCCATGATGGAAAAAAAACAAATAGACCAATGATTGTAAAGTAATTATTTACATGGAGGTTGGCTTTCAGGGCTCCATGAATTCACCACTGTATATGTGGTCACTTTTGTAGCCATTGATACAATGGTGCATGTGAGTGCAGGAAAGATGGATGACTTAGCATCACAGCATGTTGGAAACTGTTCCCAATTCCACTATCAATATATTTCTAGTCTTCTTTCAACTGATGGCATCCACAAGTTTTTGTAGCTTTCTGATTCATTTGTGGGTGGTTTTAATATCTTCTCTTGTTCAGCTCTATACACTCTCTTCCCAATGCTATTTATTATTTTGGCACCAATTTCTTTATATGCAAGTACATTCTTTTTTTATAACATATGAAATTTTTTCCATACATTTTTAAAAATAAAAAAAAAAGTCCTCTAGAAGTTGTTTGCCCTATTTTCTCATTTCAAGAGAACTGAATTTCAATATTTTTCTGTTTTTTAAAAAAAAAATTAAAGTTCAACAACTTCGGGTAAGGAAAACTTTGATCTATATAATTTTTAGTAAGTTAGTTAACAAACTCATACTTTTATCACAATCGCCATTGATAGATTCTATGTATAAGTAATTAATGTTCTATTTCAATTCTTGTAACAACAAAAGATATCTCCTAAGTTCTAATAAATATCTTCTAATGAATGATATCTTCATAGTTAAATATCTTCTAATGAGAAAATTAGGAAGTAAATAAGATAAATACATGTCTAAATTTCCATGACAATCAAAAGATAAAATGAGAATATAAACCCATGATCAACTAATACAAAGCTCATGCTCTTAATATTTAGTTCTTTGATGTTTTGAAACTACTCCATGGAAACTGAAAGTAACTATATACAAATATTTCTTGACTCTTAAAGCATTCCATAGACTTTTTTTTTAAATCATTTCAGCTCTCAACATGACACAGTCTAGAATCATCTGAAGAATCTCAATTGGGAAATTCCCCATATTTGATTGGCCTGTGGCCATATTTTGGAGTAACTGTCTTGATTATTAATTGATGTGAGAGAACCCAGCCCATTTTGTGCATGCCATCTATGGTGGTCCTGGGCGATCTAACAAAGTTTACAGCATGAATCAGAATTGAGGCTGTAATATTTCAGTGTTTAATGCCTCAAACTCCTACCTTGAATTCTTGACTTCCCTCAAAAATGGATATGACCTAGAAGTATAAGCTGAAATGAGCCCCCTTTCTCTTGTTTCTTTTGGACATGGTATTTATCAAACCAACAGAAAGCAAACTAGGACATTACCCCATGTTTGGCATAAAAATAAGCAACCTTGTTCTTCCCCTCACTCTGCTCTCTCTCTCAGTCTCTCTCTCTCTCTCTCTCTCTCTCTCTCTCTCTCTCTCTCTCTCTCTCTCTCTCTCTCTCTCTCTCTCTCTCTCTCTCTCTCTCCCCTCCCTTCATTTTCTCCCTCCTCACCTCTTATTGACATATAGAACAAAGTAACTCATTGTTGAGATTTCAATTCTTTACATTGTGGTGTATAAGTTAACATTTCTCCCCGTATTCTCTGTTAGATATCAACAGCCTTCTCCTATTTGTGATAGTCAAATACATTTCTGCATATTGGCAAATAGCGGAAGTTGAATTAGAGGATATTAGTTAAATCATAATCATCTCGTAATGAATAAGATAATTTCAATTTTCCATTGAAAATCAAATACGTTATACCATATGAAATAAATTAAGATAAAATGGAACATTGGAATAGAGACTTCCAATCAGTAAATTCTAATCAACCCTGACCTGCACAGGGTACCCCAGGAGTGTTGCAGTATTTTACAAATTAAGCACAGTTAGATGAGAAGACTTTAGTATTTCATGGCTGTGAGATTCCTTAAGTTATTATCTTCTTTTATGAAACTAAGGTTGAAATTAAAAAAAAAAAAATCATACAATAAAAGCACTGTCCTTTCAGTCCATTCTGGTTTATGCATTGAGTTTACATTTTTATAACTACCCTCACAAGGATGGAATGGACACTTAGGAATGGAACGGACACTTAATGTTTTTCTTCGTCAGATACCATAATGTTCCTTGCCATGAGTTCTTTGTGAGTTTAAAGTCTTTAGTCATCAGGGCCAATATGGTTGTTATCTTTGAGTGGAAAATCAACAGGATTATAAACATTGCAAGGAAATTAAAATAATTAAGGAATTGACTATGCAAAAGTACTCTTGTCAAATGAGTTTCGCAGGACAGCACCTCAGCAATCAACCCAATGCAACTTAACTAATAAAAAGTGACTGCCATCTTCTTAGACAGACTCCTCAGTGCTACTGCTGGTACTGCTGCTTGTTCTGATATGCTTTGATACAATATGCATGACATAAATAGAGTACTGTGTCTATTAAGTGCATTGGTAAACCTCTCTTTTAATCAATGAAATGGCATTCTAATGACTTTCACTAAGTCGCCAAAAATGTTGGATGATGCTATTTACTTAATGGCTCTAGACAATTTATAGTCACCAGTTGCCACTGAATTTAGAGATGCTTAAGACAAAGAATAGCCATATTCGCTAAACACACACTGAGAAATTCTCAGACTTGAGGAAATGCAGTTTTAACAACATTAATACCAACAGTTTTATACAAGAAACTCGTTTGTTCTATTGATGGAAGCTGACTCCCTATTCTGTCTCGCACACTCACTAAGCATTCTGCCATCTCAAAAACATACATTTACTTTTAATTTCAGAAGCAAAGGCTGTCAACTTGGGAAACCGAAATAAAATGGTGTGATGGATGTCATGGTTGTCAACTTCATTTGATCCTGGCTCTAATAAGAGACACAACCATGGGCAGGTCTACACTGTTATTTCTTAGGATGTTTAATGAAGGTAGATGAGACCCTTTCCCATAGGGAGCAACGGGCAACCTTATGGCTGCAGCCCCACATAGTAGGAGGGCAGGCTTTGAGCCTTCCTGCCTTTGTCTTCTACTTGCATGCATTCATTCTGGTGCTGGATCTCTTACCATCCGTCCCTGACACTGGAACTCAGCTTTTCTATTGTGTATGAAAGTCCTGCCTGTAAGCACCATACTGAGATTGCAGAGGCATCCTACCTAGTAGACCAGCTACCTTGTTCTCAGCCCCTCCAGTGGGTAGACAACGTTGGTTTAACTACCTAGTCAAATCTTGTAAGGGAATCAAACAAATCCCCGTTGTTAATTTACATTCACTACGCTGGTTCTATTTCTCTAGAAATCCCTACAATGAACAGACATCGAGTCAAATCCATGTGATCTATAAAATAAGTGAAGTACTTGTTTTCTCTGACCTCAGTTTCTCCAACTAATAGAATATATAATATCACTTGGCGGTCTTTTTAAAGGAAAATTATAGTAAGTAAGCCTATGGACAACTTGAAAATTGAGGATTCAAGAATCTTCAATTACATTTCCCCTATATGAATGCCAGACCAATGGTATTTTGTTTGTTCTTTTCAATTCATTCACAAATTTGAGCTTATATTTATCTAAATATTTGTTTAATAAGCTCACACGCCACCCTATGGCCACTGCGACCTGAGTGGAAAACATGAGAACTGTCAAATGTAGTGTTGTGATATGATTCTCTGGGTGACCATCCCTCACACATACCATTCTATCATTTCCACATGATCTTTTCCTTGTTCAAAAAGAAAAAAAAAAAACCCTCTTGTTTTACAGGTGAGGAGACTGGGGCAGTTCATCCAACTATCCAAAGGATAAGTGATGGATTATGAAATCAAAGAACATCTAAGAGCACCTCTAAGTTTAATGTGATGAGGTGAGGTTGGAGAAGCTCAGAGGAAAATCTGAAAGCCTGTTTTCTCATCAGAGCGTCCCAGTTGGAGAGATCCTGCGTTTTGCTTCACATTCCTCATTTTACATGAGCTGAGAGATTCAAACATTTTCGCAGTATCTTATGGATGAAATAACACATCAAAGGAGGCTTTGCCCTATGTAATTGTTTGGCTTTTACCTTTAGGTTATAAAGTTGAATTGATATATAAAGTACGTTTCGAGAACACTAAAAATGCCAGTCTCACATTAATTGACTATAATTCTTTTGATCTTCAATCATCCAGGAAATTTAACAGTTTTAATAACATTTTAGAGGTTATAATGATGTAAATGTGTTCAGAAACGTATAAAACAATATTGGAAAGTTGAAGAACAGGGATTTAAATTTACCTATTCTGCAGATGGACCAGCTTTCCATTCCCAATAGAGATGATAACTAAAACAAGTGTTACATGATGTCAGACAATGTTAATGAGTCACTGCCTGGTGGGAGCTACTCTTCATCTTTTCTAGAATATGGGAAGATGTAGCTCTCTGTAGCTGGGGGCTGAAAGTGAGGCACAATTCTCCTGCATCCTCTCTCGGTCATAGAAGTTTCTCTAGAGCAGTGAGAAGAACTCTCATTTTGCTACAGTTGAAACACAAGTTCTCTGCCCTCAGAAGAGGAGACCCGTACAAGCTAGAAGAACCCAGGATGCAGAGACACCCCTTCATCTACCAAGTCTGCATATCAACTGCATAAATTCAAAACAAAACGTGTATGCATTTCAGGCATCAGTCTTTAGCAAGATGGTTGTTAATGTGGAGGCTGACGATAAGAAAGATTCTGACAAAATAGATAATAGCAAATGTAACTCAAAATAAGAAAATCCAACAAGAACGCAAATAATAAGCAAAACTGTGATTGTTTTCAACTACACACAAAGAAGCCCAGATAATCAGAAGTGACTAAAAGGCACATGACATCTAAAACCAGTAATTCTCTAGCACTTGTGATTCAGGGGTCAAGACATTGCAATGTTGCTTTCCTGTAATAAACCTGATGTGCTATCTGGCAAAGGAGACCCTGTGGCCCAAGACTATTTTTTAAACTGCTGCCTTGGAACTTTCTAAGTGCTAAATGTTTCTGGACGTACTTACTAGCTTTCAAATGGTTCCCACATGGTCAATATTTCTGGCACAGCCTATATACACTATCAGGTAGACTGTTAGGTCATCCAATGATTGTCAAGTTCCTGGGTACACATCTCCACTGGAGAAGGAGGATGACAATAACTGCCAGCTTGTTTTCACAGAAGCATCAAATAAAGCTATGTAACCGATTCTTCATTTTGATAGCTTTCATATCTTATTAGATAGTTTTACCAATGTTGTAAAGCTGAACTTCTGTCCTGTAAGTATATAAAATCCATATTGACACAGGAGTTTATGTACAGATTATAATATACATTAATAAGTATGAAACCCATATTTTTGGCATGGCAGATCACTTAGGGATTCTACTAGAGACTACCATGAAAACACCACCCTGTATGTATACCCTCAAGAGATTGTTAAAGGCAGGCAGAATTAATGCAGAATAACCCCTTGTTTTTCCTGCCTTGAAGCCCAAGCAGTGGGCTTAGATACCAGTGGTGCCATGCTATCAATGAACATGCTAGCTCTACAAGAGTCTGCAGAGATAAGACTGGCCACACCATCACTAGTAAAGACAAGGAGCTCTTTCCTATCTCCAATTTAGTGTCCGAATATACATAAGGTTTCAGTGTGATTTGTAACGAAAGTTCCCTGCCACATAATAGATCCAAGCTGTAGTTCTTAGACATCATTGTCCTGAATTCGATTGTGAGCTGACACTGCTCTTCTGATTCTCAAGGAAACTATCTCCATTTGACATGGTTTCCTCCCCTAGAAAACAATTCATGGCATTGTAAGGCGTCGTCGATGAAAGAGCAACTGTGGCTTGTACAGCGCTTTTTAGTTCTATGCTTGTTTGTAACAGACCAAAGGAGAAGCTCTCACGACTTGTGCCTGCAAAGGCTTAAGGAAAGTCTTATTATGAATGGTTATATATAAGGCATGTTGGATTTAGGATTTTCAGGTAAATGGCCACAACGTTTACTGATAATAAACACGGTCCTTACAACGAGCCTGTCTTTAAGGCACAAGGCAGACCATTTTCCTTCCTGTCTCTATACGGTGTATTGGTAGGAAGTAGGAAGGTTGAATCCTAATTCTTTTTCAAGCTACTTTATTTAAAGACTTTGATGTGTTGCTTTAAACTTGAGATCTTACTTTTATTATCCTCATGATATAACCAGGTGCAGCTCTATTGTCACATTTACTGAGTCTGTGTGAGTAAATACTAAAATCATATACATCACCGGACAGATCCTTCCACAAAAGATCTCCCTTACCCATGGCTCTCCATGACTCTCACTCCAGGGAGCTTCATTTGTCTTGTATGGTTTAGAAAAAAAAAGTGTAGCTATGGAGATATTGGGGGTAAACTTTGGATATATTGGGATGATTCTTAATTTGTAAGCTTATGTCAAAACATATGCATCATACGATAAAACACTTTACAATGAGAGTGTGAACTGAGTCTTCCATTGTTTTGAAAGGGAACCATTTTATGTTGTAAAATAATAATTTTGGATTGGAATGTCATAGTTACTATCCGGCATCCTTAAAGTGACAACAAAGAGATTTTAAATGAGGCAAAACTCTTAGAATAACAAAAGGAGGAGAAGCAAGTCATGCCTCTGTTTTAGAAGTTAGAATGTAGACAGGCAAAGAGCAAGGTGCTAAGAAAGCCAGTTCCATGGCTGGCAGGAGAAAGAGCCCGTTCAGTTTCTACGTAACTGTGAAGTCACAGGCATAGGAAGCCATGTGGCTGGGAGGATAATGGTGGAGGACCGAAGAGAGCTCATGCTTGAAGATCTAGTTAAGCAACAGGACCTAGAGATTCCGTTAGCCTCAGAATGTAAAGTTCTTTCCCCCCCACCCCCGAATGTAACGTTCTTAACTTAGACACCCAGAAAGCATAACTCAGGAGTCAATTAGTATGAATGCCCGATGCTCCTATGCTGGGCAGTATTGTTATTAGAGCTAGATTATGATCACATACAATTTGATAATAAAAAAAATTTCCGTTTTGTATTTTTCAAAGCATGTTTAGGTATTTTGAAGAATGTAACCTCACAATCCTTCCTAGTGGATAAAACAGTATTTAAGGAAGGAAGACTGAAAACATAATGTGCGTGTCCTATTTAAAAACCACCTAAAACATGAGTTTTATTTTAACAAATAAACATATTCTAGAATATTCACTTTACTGACATTGTGGATTTAAAATTGTGAAAACTCAAATGATGGTGTTTAATGTCATTGAACTCAAATTCAAATTTAAATTTGCAGGTTGGAGTTTGATGTGAGACAGATTTCATCTCGGCGTTTACAGTGTGATCAGATATCCTGCAACATGAGACTGATCTTTGTTCCTTATATATAATGTTCTATAGCATTCACAATAGTTCTCCAAGGATCTGCACCTAAAACAATCCTACCCCAAATATTCTTGAGAAAAGAAAGATAAAATGCTGAAACCTGCTGTAGCATTAAGGTGAATCTCAGGAACTAGTGAAGGAAGGGCCCTGAGAAATCCTTAGAAGATAGTTTAACTACACCTATTTAAAAGACAAACAGATGATGTTTCCCCAGTAGGGTCTATGATTTCTTTGGTCCTCAGCCCAGTTTACAATTTTGGAAGTGAATTCCCTGGTTTTCAATCAGGAAGCAATTGGTTACCCCTATAACGTTTTTGTCAAGGTTGCACTGGCTTGTACCTCTTACCTAGAAAGTCATTAATAATTGTGTTTAATAAAGTTCATGGCTCCTCTCAGCCTTGTTCTGCTTTCTTATTACAGTACGTGGTAGTTAATACAGACTCTGTAATGGACAAAGACAGTAGAATAGGTGACAGTGAAGAACTCACCAGTTAAATGAGCCCCTCCACGGCTCAGACAATATCAACAAAGAGGGAAAATGTGAACAGTGCATGGCAGAGGTGGGCTACTAAAACCCATCTTCTGGGCTTGACACAGCCACTGCACTCATGAACTCATGGAAGCTATGAACACTTGCATGGGGAAGGGGATCTTGAAGCCCCACCCTTCACTGAGGCCCTACTGATAGTTAGTGAACTTCAGGGAGGGAGTATCACATTCCTTAGTGGTGTAGTCACTGAGAAGTTACCCAGGATTTTCCAGGAAACAACCCTCCCTCCCTCCAACGCTCCTGCAAACATCACTAATTAAACTCACAGAAGCACAGGCAAAAGAGTCAGAAAAGCAGAGGGGACCCTCTGTGGATACAGCAAAGTTTCAGTTGGAGGACAGGGAATGAGAGAGGGATTTGGGGTTGTGTGTAAAGAACTCAAATTCATTATATGGGGCAAGGCAGAGGCATGTATGAATAACAAAATCATTCGGTATTCTAGTTGTCTAGTCAAGTAGTCCAGAACAGAACATGACCTAGCTTGGCCACATCCACTGACACTCACCAGAAACAGAGAGACAAAATACCTTCAAACTAAAAAACTAACACACACACACACACACACACACACACACACACACACACACACACATATATATATATTAATAATATATATTAATAATATATATATATATTAGGAATATCAAAATTAGAATTTCAGGAATTTCAAAATTAAACTTCTTTTACGCCAAGTTTTAGACAAATGCATTTCCACTGTGCAGTTCACTGACTACTCCGTCATACACATAAGGGTTTGAGCTATTTTACTTTAATTATCTTATTCTGTATGAATGTTAGGAAGCTATCTTAACATCACTTGTGAAACAGGCATGGTATAAATTATAAATGTGTATCCTCTGAGAAATAGGAAGTAAACAATTTGATGCAAGAAAAAGAATTGGGCTTGAAGAAGGATAGGGAGCCAAAGGGTTGGCAGTGTTAGTTTTAAAAAAAAGCCATAATTCTTTCAGACACAGTTGGTAAGTACACCTGTCATATCTGCTTCCAAAAATATAGCTCAGAATGATAACATACTGAGAGAAAAACAAATCTCAGGAATGCAGAATTCATTTGTTATAAGCAGTTTTACTTACACTTTCTCAAAATACCCATCTGTACTCAAGTGTGTACATAACAGAATGGCTTGCTGCAGCACAGGAGGCTTCAGATATTTTTAGATTTTTAGAACTTTCTACAGACCCAAACCGTTTCCAGAAGTACCTTCTATACTTGCCACAGAAATCCTATTGGCAGGGACCCGAAGCCACTCTGAAAGCATGCTGTTTGTGTAATAGGACATGCTACACTGATACAGGTCATGGACAGGAACTCCCAAACAATAATACATCCCCTTCCAATTTAATTTGATGAATTCTTCTCATACTGTAGACTGCATACAGTGCCTTTTCTATATGCTCAGAAAATATTAGAGCATTTACTACTCTCAACAGTCTACAATATGGACAGCTTTTCAACCCATGGAAGAGCCAGGTTCTATAGCTATAAAATTGGACTACACCATTTGTGATCAGTGCAACTCTACAGATGCCACGGTTTAAATATGGAAAAGTTGGGCCTGCAGCACAAACATGAGGACTGTGTTTGGATCCGCCGGATCCATGTGAACCACATTTGCAACCAGCTCCTTCAGGGACAGGTAAACACTAGAAGACCTTGCAGCTTGCCATCCATGATGGCCTTGTCACGCAGTGAGTACCAGGTTCAGTGAGAGACTGTCCCAAAAGAAAAGGGAGCTATTGAAGCTAACACCAACATGAATTCCTGTTCTCCACACGCACAGAGTATATACTACATTATGTGTACGTCCACACATGTGTACGCACATGCACACGCACCACAATAAATAAACAAATACAAATAAAAAAAGTCAACAGCTTCAAAGATAAAAATGAACAGTACCACTCATTATTTCTTATCTTCTGTGCAAACATATCTATCTTTATGTCTATGTTAGCCATTTAAAAATGCCTAAAGAGCCTTCTAGCAGCATTTATATATCTATGCATGCTACTTTTCTCTAATAAAAAAGATAAAATGATTCAAAATATACAGTTTCTTTATGTTGAGATATCTCATTGATTTGATAACAGATTTTGAGAGAAGAAGAAATACAATTGAGAAATATTAAATGCTAAGGGAAATAAAACAGACATAACAATAAAGTAATAATTTAGCCCCTCATATTGAAAGCTTTTTTATACTATTGTATAATAGTAAGAAGCAAGTATATACGTAGATTTTTACTTAAAGTAAATAGAAAGGGGTTGGGGATTTAGCTCAGTGGTAGAGCACTTGCCTAGCCAGGAACATGGTATGTGTATAGTAAGATTTTAGAAAATACCAAAATCATCATTCTGTTGAAACTAGAAAGGCAGGAAGATAAAGTATAGGGAGTTCACAATGACATATTCGTGCATTCAAAGAAATTAAATTAACTATCTGCTTGAGCTCTTTCTTCATTTAGTTATGATACATCAAGGCAGCAATGATCATTAATCTTGCAAACCTTTTCATGAGCCTCCACCTGAATTGGAGTGTTGCTGAGATGACTCAGCAGTTCAAGCCATTAGTTTTGGGCACCATGCTTGGGCCTGAGGAAGCTACTTCTAAGTGCCTAAGCTCACTGGACGGACTAATTGTTAACGGCTGATAACCAAGCCAGGGTCACTAAGCAGAAAATTATTGGTCCTAGCCTCCATGGCTCACTCTGGAGCTGCTGTGCTTCTGTGTAGAGGGTATCTGAATCTCAAGAGATTTCAAAGGTTCCGGAACACATTTGTGAAGCTTGAGAGATAAGCTTTTTATTTTCTTCTGTGAGTAGTACTGTCAGTTACTGGGAAGGCTGTTTTTCTCCAAAATAGATTTTTGAAATCTTTGTAAAAGATCAGGAGGTTGGAACCTGTCCTGACTGTTTTGCCACATTAATGCCATCACTCCTACATACCGAGAGACATGGGAATCACCAGTTTCAGTACAGATTCAAAGGAAAGAAAATTAGATGCTGTCTCTCAAAGAAGGGGGTAACGAAGAATTTGCAGCTACCCCTTATTGACTGTATCAATATGTACACTGACATGGTGTTTATAAAAACATCATTTTCACTTTCTTCAGCTAAAAAAAAAAATTGATGCTAAACTTACATATGATAACTAAAATGATCACTAGAAAATAATAACTGGAGATACCCACCTTTACACATATCAAAACGTTCTAGGCAAATACAGCTATGACAGTTTCCTACAGAACAGCATTGAGGAACAGAAACAACTTCAAGAGTATATTGAAATGTAGTTGCCTGGCAAAAGCACTGTCATGAAAAAGAACACACAGGCTACGTCCATAAATAACTTCTTTCACAACATGCTTCCTAACATGCTTTTTCTATGGTTGGTTGGCCTGATTCTTCTCTCTACTCTTCAACGGGTTCCTCAAAGCTGTGCTGCTCTGAGAACCCTTGTCCCTGCCATTCTCCTCTATAGTGGCCTCTGCCCCTTCTCTGGTCCCTTCTGATTTTAAACTAAAACCAAACCCCATGTGAAATTTTTATCCACTCCCGGCCTATAAAGCCCCCCCCCTTTTTTTCTGGTCCTCTTGTCCTTGTCATGTGTTTCTTCCAGTACACTTTCCCTTCTCCCTCCCATTACAGATACTTCCATAGTCAATAGGCCACACACTTTTAAAAAGAAAAGTCTAAAAAAAAAAAAATTATTTATATATATATGTATATATATATATATATACATATACATATGATAAATATATATACATTTAAGATGAAAACTGATAGGCTATGTAAACAGGGGAAGGACTCCTTTATAAAACAAAAGTGGGGAGATTTTTCTTGATTCTAACTAAATATCTAGAAGAAATAAAACATTACTAAGTTCAACTTCAACAAAAAAAAATCTCCATTGTTCTAAAATAAAACACAGGCAAAGACAGAATGCAAATGCAAATTAAGATCTAACACAACACTTGCAATCTATGTCACAAAATATCAGCCTCCCTGGGATAGGTCTTTTTTTAAACAGGTCTTTAAAAATCCAACGAAGATAGAGATGAATCATCAGAGAAATCATATCAATGGTCAAACATATCACCGAACACTTGACCTCCATAAAACAGTGATATCAATTTACCCTTCCACATGCCAAATCTCCCAAAATTTGCCAAATTTTATTCATTCTGACCTTGTTTTCAAATGCAAAATAATGGAAAGCAGTCATCAGAGAATATCAGTCGTAGGTAACTGAATTGGGAAAAAACCAATTTTTGAAACAAAATAATTCAAGCAAGACAGTGGTGGCACATGACTTTAATCTCTCCCTCCAAAGGCAGAGGCAGAGAAATCTAAGTTTGAGGTCAGCCAGGTCTACAGAACAAATTCAGCTAGTGCTGCACATATGAACCCAGGTAGATAGATGATAGATAGATAGATAGATAGATAGATAGATAGATAGATAGATAGATAGATAGATAGATGGTAGATAATACATAACACTCAGCTGAGGAGATGACTCAGTGACTAAAGAACTTGCAGCACAGGCAAGGAAACCCGAGTTGGAGTCCTCTGCACTTACATGAAAAGCCTCCCTGGTGGGTATGTGCTCAGAAGACGGAGACAGAGACCCCTAGGACTAAATGGCTAATAAGACTACCTGAATCAGCATAGTCTAGTTTCAGCAAACAACTTTTCTCCAGTATATACACTAGAAAGAGATCCAGGAAGACACTTGATAGCTACCTCAAGACTCTAAATGCACGGATAAACACATGTCTGCACACTACACACGGGAATACACATGCACACTTGCGCACACAGAGAATTGTAGGCTGCTGTCTTTATGTACAGAATGCACCACTTTCCATTCTGAGTGTTCTTTCGATTTCATCCTAGACTTTGTTCCCTATATGTGGTCTGTAAACACTCCCAAGGTAATAAACAGGAGGAGCTTCTCTAACACTGTTCAGCTTCATTAGAATAGCAGAGCAGTTAGCATCCTGAAATCCATCTTGGCACAAGCTGGGTCTGACTAGTTTAGTCTAATTTTGTTCTTTGGGTATTTCGGGCCATTGATAGAATCAGTTAGTGTTATTCCATTTGGCCAGGAAAAAAATGGCCTTACAAGTTAAAAGTGGTATGTCAACAAAACTCAAGTAGAAGATGTAACTAAGAAATTGCCAAGGTATTCAAGGGAAGTTTCATGAAGGGTCATGACAAATAATTTCGGCTCTGTAGGCCATACAATATCTTCTGCAACTACTCACTGCCACCATGGTAACTGGGAGAGACCAACAGAGACCCAGAAACAATTGTGTGTGCTATGAGACATGATACACAGAACTAAGAGCACTTCAAGCATGACCTTCAAGCATGACCTTCAAGCATGACCTTCCTGATCCTGATGGAGCCATGTCTCGCAAGGACCAAATCCAGCATCAATATCTTGTATACATAATCTCAAGTCCTCATCCTTAGTTTAAGTTTGAGAAAGAAAAATACAAAGTGAGACAAAGCTATGCCAGATGTACTCAGAGATTAATGGAAGCAGAAGAACACACAGAAGCTGAATGGAGGAGCTTCCAGTAGCCATTTTTAGAAGTTCTAGAAAAATATAGAAGAATAATATTAGTTTATCAAAGCAACATTGGATGACTTAAAAAAAGAAACTCAGGAAAATAATATTCCATTTTCTATGTAATTATATATTCACGCTGGGATTACTAAGGATGTTGAAAAGAAGTATTCAACCATCCTAAAATATCTCTTTCCCCCACATATCACGTTCCTGTTTTATTGGTGGTGAGAAACAGAAAGACAATATTGTTTCGGTTATGAGACGCCATGAATGTGGTTCTAAGCAAGTATTCAGCTATATATTATGAAGATGATATTAGTGTAGTAAATAAGTCAATATCAGGAAGCATTAGCTATTCCACTTCCTAGGAAACATAAACAATGCCTCACGGCAATGCTTTCAGTGTGTTTAACCTAATCAAACAACGAGAAAACACAACTATACAGAATTTGGGTTTGTTGTACCATATTGGGTGTGAACCATTGAATATACAGTGTCATGAAAAACAAAATAAAAATAAGAAGTTAAAACAAGAATCAGTTAAGTTAAGTCATATTAAATACATTGTCCATTGACTATAATTGGTTTCTGGAAAACATAATGAAACACTAAATTAAAAAGAAATTATTGGGAACAACTGATTTATGTTTATATAGAGTATATTAGATTTTTTATTGAGTTCACATATTTTTCTTAAATATAATGAATTTATGGTAAAAGCTATTCTTAACTGAGGTGAACTGGAGTCTAATTTTGCTTTACATGTCCTAATTTCTACAATGTAGGTTTAAAATAGTTCAAAATTATAAATAGATAAATACTCATAAATTATGAAATTTCTTTCAAAGTTGAATTATCTTTCTTCATAAAAGTAGTCAAAGCAGTCTTAATGGTTAGAGGGAAGCACAAAAGACTGTGCATGAGTATCTAATCAGTTCGAAGGCCAAAAGCAATGCTGGAGCTATCGCCACACCGGACTTCAAGTCACACTATAGAGCCATAGTAACAAAACCAGCATGATACTAGCACAAAAACAGACATGTCGATCAATGAAACATGACAGAGAGTTCATTCTAAACGCACACAGCTACAGCCACCTAATTTTGACAAAGATGCCAAAATTACACACTGGAGGGAAAATAGCCTCTTTAACAAAGCTACTGAGAGACTGGTTAGGCACATGTAGAAGAATGAAACCAGACCCTGAACCCTCACACTGCCCCAAATCATGTACAAACAGATCAAAGGCTTTACTGTAAGATGTGAGCATCTAAAAATGTTTAAGGAAAATATTTCAAGGCATAGGCACAGGCAAGGACTTTCTGAATAGGACTCCAGTTGAGCAAGAAATAATACCAACAATTCATAACTATGCTTTACAAAATTGAAAAGGTTCTGTTCAACAAAGAAATCAGTTCAATTCAGTGAAGACCAACTGACATCCCTAAAAAATAGTCTAAAACAGTTGCAAGCTACCATTTGACAGAGTAGTGTTTTGTGTACGATAAAAATCTCGGAAACCAAACAAACAAAAAAAAAAGCACCCCAAACCAATCAACAAACAAGCTAATCGAGATAAATAATAGTGCCCAAAGTGCAGTAAGTATAAACAGCAAAGAGCATTGAACAAATATGAAGCCTCAACAGCCATCAGGGAGATTGAAACTCAAATCATATGGCTAACTTTTGAAATCCCCACTCAGGGTGGCAGTCATTAAGAAAACAAATATCTTTCTTCTAATCAGCATCTTTTAGTTGGCTGTAGCTCTTCATCTGGGGTTGGGGCCCCACGAGATTTCCCCTTTCACATCAGCAAGTCTACAGGTGTCACCATGATTATCCATTACCAAGTGGTCAGTCCTGAAATCATAAGCATACAAGTAACTTTGACAGACGGAGTAGATTGTATTTCTACATTAAGTGGGAGAGAGAGGCAGAAAGAAACGGAGAAAGAGAGACGAAGAGATAACGAACAGAGAGAGACAAAGACAGAGAGATGGAGTGAGACTGAGAGAGACAAAGGACAGAGAGACAGCGATAGAGATAGATGAAGAGAGAGACTGAGAGAGACAGACACAGAGAGAGACCAAGAGATAGAGACACAGAGAGATGGAAAGAGAGACAGAGAGAGAGAAACAAATATAAAAATAGAGGCCATGATAATTTGAGAGGAAGAAATGCAGAAGGTGAAAAGTAGAAAGGACATGGAAATGCTATAATTGTATTTTATTTTATTTATTTGGGGGAGGGGGTCAAGACAGGGTTTCTCTGTGCAGCCCTAGCTGTCCTGGAACTCATTCTGTAGACCATGCTGGCCTCAAACTCAGAAATCTGCCTGCCTCTGTCTCCCAAGTGCTAAGATTAAAGACATGTGCCACCACTGGCCAACCTATAATTATATTTTAATTTCAGAAAGTATTAATATAAGAGAAAACAAGTAATAGCAAATGCTGGCAATGATGGAGACAAAATGAAGCCCTTCTTTACTACTTGTGAGAATATAAGCTAGTCAAGTCACTACAGAAATCAGTATTGAGGTTGCTAAATAAAAATAGATTGATCACCCAACCAAGAGTACCCCTTCTGAGAGTTTACCCAAAGGACTTTAGGTCAATTTATGACAGAGACATTTGCACATCAAAAATACTATTCCCAAATGCTAAATTATAGAACTAAACTGGAAGTGCAACATCATGTGAATAGATAAGGAAAAGTAATTTATATATGAAGTACAAATCTTTTTCAGCCATACAGAAGAGTGAAGTCATATTACCGGCAGGAAAGTGTGTTAAGTGGGAAATAAGCAGAGAAAGCATACAAAGTCTATCTTGAAAAAAATAATATTGGAAGGTTTTTCTTACTTGTGGTTTTTAGATTTTATTCATGTATATGAAATTTTATATGTGTACATGATATTAAGTATCTTTGTCTAGGAACAAGGAAGAATAAATGGTGATATGAGAGAATGGAAACTAATATGTTCAACAAATGATAAATGTGATCTGAAATTTTTCTTAGGAGTTTCAAATTATATATATATGTATATACTAAAAATAAAACAAAATATTAACAAGTATAAAGTCTACTTCAAAAATTTAAAGCCTCTGCTTGGTGTGGTGGTATATGACATTTTTTTTAATTAGATATTTTCTTTATTTACATGTCATATATCTCCTTTCCCAGTTTCCCCTCTGAAAAAAAAGGAATAAAATAAAATAAAATAAAATTTCTTAAACTAGGAATATAGATGTGTGTGTGTGTGTGTATGTGTAAGTATATACTTATTTATGTATAGTTTTTTACTTTGAAAATGCTGAAAGTAGAATTTATGGTGAAATGTAAACCTTCCATATAAAATATAAACTATCTTCCTAGATGAATAAACAGATGAAAACAGGCTTCTATCAATGAGCTGTAAGCTCTTATCTTCTCGAAGGCAATTCCATTAAACAAATTGACTAAAAGACAATTTCTGGATATACATGTATATTATATGGTGCACAGAACACCATTTTGTATTCTTTAGAAACAAACACTAGAGCATTAACATGTAGATGATTATAGAATGTGTCATGTTTTCACGAATGAATGGGGATATTAGCACAACTAAAGGCCAAATATAAGATGAATGAATAGAAACAGAAAGAGAGGAGGAAGACCAGAGGGTAAGAGAAGCAATTACAGAAGAGAAGGGAGACGGAAAGAAATGGGGAGGAGGACAAATAGAGAAAAAGAAAGGAAAAGGACATTATGAGCAAGAGAAAGGACAAGGCAATGGACATATTGAAGGTAGACATCACACCTTGTGTACAGCTTCCCAAGGGCAAGCTCAATCTATAACCAACCTCTTGATCCAGAGGTTGGCCTCTGGACTTTGGATTAGTTTAACTCTACTCCAGGCATAAACTTGTTCTTTCTCTTAGACATTCCCAAATCATCTAGTGGCTCAAGATACCTACACTGTAAGAGAAAAAAAATCTGCCCAAAGCAGAGTGAGACAAAAGGTCTTCAAAAATAAGATTCAGTGAATTTTGTGTTGGCCCACTAGATCTGCATTGATATTCCTCATAACTGATATAGTAAACTGGTTTTCCATAGTTAGATCCAGGTTTCCCTAACTGAATACCATGACAATCCTCCATATCTAACACAATGAACACATGAAAATTCAACATGAAAATGTATCTTCCTCCAAAGTTATTCTGACTATTTCTCATGAGGATCTTACAGGAACAGAGTATCGTAGATCTCTGAGATGCTTAAACCATGATTCAATGAAGTATACTTTCCTCTTGATGATTGGCATTCTGATAAAAATAATCCATTGTATGAATCTTAAAGTTAACTTTTTTGCATTTCTTATCAAATTATCCATGAATTCTTTTGCAAAGGTTATTATTTTTGTTTCACAAAAGAGAAGTATAAATCTCAGAGCAATTAGGAAGTCTTATGTACTATGTGGGTGGTAGAATGGACCTGTTGAAATATAGAAAATAATAATTTAGAGATCTACTACCTTCACTTTTATTTTAAAATCCATGAGATGTACTTCTTTTAAATAATTCTTATGCACTTCCAACTTCATTTCTGGATTGTGCAGTGTGTTTGTGTTATAAAACCTTTCCTATTAAAGGTTAAAACCAACATCTTCTGACTGAAGTTAAGTGAAGTATCGACTCGTTTTACACCTACTTCATTTCACAGCTACAATTATATTTCTCAGCCTGGAAATCAAAACAGAGCTATGGGCAAGCTTTGTCACCTTTTTGACTGTAAAAGTAATAATCTAAAATACACAGTCCCTTATCTATTCACTGGTTAAAATAAAAGAACTGTATTTGTCAAAAAGAAGTGGCGGGAGGCCAAAGCTTTATATTGGGTGAAAAAAATCATGCCACAAGTTTTCAATCCAATGGGATGTTTAGAAGGTCAATGTACCTTCTGTCACATGTACCTCACTCTCACTTTCAGTGAGTGACTTACCACAAGGCTTCACATCTCTCTTCCCCCAAATGTTGGAGGGTAAAGAATTAAATACTTCTGGCAATTTTTACCTGGGTTTGAAAGTTCAAATTCATAACAAATACATAGATAATCACAAATATCTCCTTATATTTATTTTATAGGTATTTTCTGGTGTGTGTGATGAACCAGGAACAAAAAAAAAAAAAAAACCATCATTAGAATTCTGCAGAATAATACAGGATGGTCTATGGAGTGTTTCCATTGTCATCTCAACAATAACTCAGCTTTATGCTTCAAGATACCAGACAAATTTTTATATTTTGCAGAGTAACTAAGGGTATATGAGTCATACCTTGGATAGTTTAGTGCCTTAAAAATTTCCCTTATATGATGACTTTTTGATTCCTTTTGTCTTCCAATAGTAACTTAACGGAACTTTAAAAGCTTACCCACAGAGAAATGGTAGTAAAAATAATCATTACAAGGTGCATGCTAAGTGTGGGCTATTCGATTTGAACGTTATAAAGTCATAGAGCTTTTGACCCACTGTCTTCTTTATAGTTGACAATAACAGGACAGTTAAAATAGAAAGTATGCCTGGATGGCCTTTCCTTGAGTCTCTGTTCCACATTTTGTCTAGACATACCCTCCCATGAGTATTTTGTTCCCCCTTCTAAGAAGGACTTAAGCATCCAGAGATAGCCTCACCTGGGGATCCATCCTATATAGACACCAAACATAGACACTATTGTGGATGCTAACATGTGATTGCTGACAGGAGCCTGATATAGCTGTCTTCTGAGAGGCTCTGCCAGAGCCTGACAAATACAGAGGCAGATGCTTGCAGCCAACCATTGGACTGAGCATAGAATCCCCAATGGAGGAGTTAGAGAAAGGACTGAAGGAGCTGAAGGGGTTTGCAACCCCATAAGAAGAGCTACAATATCAACCAACCAGACCCTCCAGTGTTCCCATGGGCTAAAAAACCAACCAAAGGGTACACATGGAGGGACCCATGACTCCAACTGCATATGTAGCAAGGTTTGGCCTTGTTGGGCATCTATAGGTGGAAAAGCCCTTGATCCTGTGAAGACTAGATGCCCGAGTATAGGGGGATACCAGGGTGAGGAGGCAGGAATAGGTGGGTGAGTGGGGGAACATCCTCATAGAAGCAGGGGGAGGGGCAATGGGATATTGGGTTCCTGTAGGGTAAATTGGGAAAGGGGATAGGAGTTGAAATGTAAATAAATAAAATATCCAATATAAATAAATAAATACATAAATAAATACTAACTTCAAAAATAAAAAAAATAAAAAGAGAAACATCTGATCTTTTGTAAGCAGTAAATAGATGTTTTCCACTGTAGTTGTCTTATTTCCTTCATAACGGTCTGTGCAGTGAGTTCTCTTAAAAAATGTTCAATGTATATGTAAATCACAAAATGAAGCTTATGTATAATTGTTTCGCAAAAATTAAACTGTTCACATAAAAAAATAGAAATTGTGACTGAGAGTATTCTCAGTATTTTATATTGTGCATCCATCCAAAGATGAAAAACTCACTAGCTAGGTAAAGGTGTCTAATCACTCTACTATTAGGAATTCTCAAAGCAGTCTTAATTCTTTCCCTTGACTTTCAAATTTGAAATCAAAAGAGTCCTTATACATCTAGATCTTTTTTTATGAGAATAAAGAATGTGACAGATTACTCCACAAGTTGCTCTTCACCTAAGACAACACTTTTCTAATGACCTATCTTAAAGGCCTTTAAACAAATCGAAAGAAACAGAGCGTCCTTCTGCATTCACTTTGAACATCCAAATCAGCGATGAAGACTGCATCTGTGCTGGAAGCAGTTTGACAGCTCTCAGAAGACACATGGCTCCATTCTTCTCACTGCTTGCTCTCTCCTAATTCTTTACAATGCATCTAAGATTTTGATATTACCTGTTATATTTTATGTCCAGTTTCTCCAATTATTATGAGTTCTAGAAAAAATGTAGATGACACTGTAGCATTGATATGCAACTCTACTTTCCATGCTTGACAATTGGTCAAGTTGGAATTAAGTCAGATTTAAGAACAAGCATTTTTTTTCAGGTAGCTCTAGAGTGTGCAACATGCTGATGTTCTAATCCATGAACTTAATCCTCTTGATATGGTAATTTTGAGTTATAGAACAACACACAGATGTGTCAGTCTGAAGGTCAAAAGTATGGTACAATATATAGTAAGGGAGGACATAGTGGACTCTGGTTAATAGAACAGAACAGAACTAAAATACTAAAGTTAAATTGGGGTGAAAGAACTGTACCCAACAAGCACTGGGGACATAGCTTGCTTCACAACCTCTCTGTTCCTCAGCCTGTGCAATAGTCCTTGAATGAACAGAACCATATACCACTTTGTTGGATGCACAGTTAAAAAGTAGTTTAAAGAGTGCACAATTTCCCTGTTTCGTTCCTTTCTCTTTGGCACTAGTAGAAACAACCACAGGAAATGAGCGAAGGGCAGAGTTCTGGGCAAGAATGTGATAGAGGAACCACAGATGTAATTGTCATAGCATTTCCTCCTTGAACCACAATGCATCTTATTAAATAAAAAATCAAGGCTAAACACTGTAAAACTGTTCTGTTTTTTTTTTCTTTCTGTCTTTTACATTTTACTAAAAGGAAAGAAGCCAGAGTAAACAGTTCAATCTCTTTAAAGCTGTAAACAAATTTCCTGTCACTTTTGTAAGCATGGCGAATCCCTGTGCCATGCACTGCCATTCTGAGCTGCAGGACTGCCTGCCTAGAGCATGCCCAGCATGAAGGAACGCAGGTTTCCTCCACATCTGCTGTTTAACGGGCTCCTCTTTAAAAAGAATCAGTGGAAATGTGTGTTTCACTTTTACTGAACGTAGATTTGCACTTTTCAAAAATATTTTTTTAATTAAGTCATCATATTCTCTAGTCAGTATGAAGAAGGATTTTCATTGATGTATACTCTGATATTTAATTAATAGTAATCAAAGTAAAGTATTATATCAGAGATAAATGCATTCTATTCACCAATGGAAAAAATTAAAATCCCGGTACTTTGAGTAACTTTTGATCCATTTATTTTTTAAGAGACTGTCTTTGGAAAACAGGCTTCTTCAAAAACATTGCAAGTACTCCCATTACAAATATATGGTAGATACGTGTGATGGTTTTCCTCTTTGTATAAAGAGAAAACGATGAGCTTTTATTCAAAACACAACCAAAGAATAATGATTATTTAAGAACCCCAGCCCACTCTCCTATTTGGCCGTTATAGTTCATTTCATATTTATTTGAGAGCCAATGAGAGTCAAGACAGCAAATGGGAGCTTCTTCGTCCTTATCTGCAGAAGCAGGTTAATTTCAGAGATAGCTTCAGAGAATGAATTACTTAATAGCTCTGAGCCACATGAATAAAATAAGGCAGAGCTGTTACCATCTGCCTCACACAGCACCAGAGGGAGGGAGTGGAGTCTGAATAAGAAGCTGTGTGAAGTAGAAACATACAATAACCTGTACACATTTTGGTTGCATTCATGTCTTCACATAACTCATAATGCCTTTAGGCAAAGTGAATGTTCCTTAGGCCTAGAAAAATAAGATAGAATTTTATTAACTCTTTTGATTTTAAGGGTATTGTATTTTTGAAAAGATCCAAAATTAACTTATTCTCATAAGAATGATAAATCCTTATGCTATATGGATAACAAATGATCTACTCCTAGAAGTGCTCATTGCTACCTCTAATACTCTTCCAGTCTGTGTTCTTAACCGTCGGAGTGAGGCACTGCCTCCTCTCTCCCACTCCGGTCCACCTCTCTCCATTTTATATCTCCACTGCCACAGGAATAAAATATTTTATTGCTCTTTACAAGTGAATATTTCCTCTATGCTACAAGAAAGGCTATACTGAAGGTAGAGTTCTTATACTCGTAGCATCAACTGAATCATGAATATTATCGGAAAGAAACAATTGGAAATTCCTTTCCAAGATGAGAATGGTCAGCCGAATGAGAGTCCTGTTTTCTTAATACATGCGTCTGATAGGTCAGGTTCCTAAGGTGTCAGAGGGTAATACATCTGTGACAAGCTCACGACTCACTGTTGAGTGAAAGAAAGCAAATTTCCCAGATCATATCTACTATGTTTATCATATCTACTTCAGTTTAAAAAATCGTGAAGTATACAATTGTGTATAAACATTCAGAAAAGAACATTTCTGAAATATATATATATATATATATATATATATATATATATATATATATATAATGCCAGTGCCTGGCTTATAGTGATATGAATATACATACATGTATAATTTGAATATGATTATAGTGATTATGATTTGCAATGGAGCTGAGGAAACATTATATCTCATTTATGAAGATACAATGGGCATGTTTTAGGGTTTTTTATTTTGAATATATGTTTCATATGTGCTTTCAGTAAATTCGTGATTTTGAAATCAACAGAGACTTTTCAGTTTGTTATCTTATTAATAACTAAGGATATGCATTTCCTTAGTTTTTGGAAATTTTAATAATTGTGTTTTTAATTAAAATTGGATTTAGGCAAGGTGAGCATTATTGGCTTGAGTGGATTTTGTTTTATTCAAATAGGAAATAACTTATGCAGGTTGTCAATTATCAGATCATCTCAGAATTCTATTAAAAGAGATAACAAAACAATGCCCTGTGGTGTTGTTATTCACAAGCTTATGTAAGTGGATTATCCATAAGAGGTTTAACAAGCTATGGGAATCAGCAGAAAAAAAAAAAAAACCCGTCCAGTTCATTCTCTTAGGCTACAAATACTGTACTGCTACTGCTAAGAGAAATCAGGATGTTCAGAGTGGGGTTACAAGTCCAGTCTTCCTGATTGGCTTCACTAGAACTCAGTGGGAGTGGACCCACTTAATCCTGCTGTGACTTGATTTCGTAGTGCATGCTAGTACCCAAGGGGAACGTCCCCCTCTCTGAGAAGGCGAGAAGGTAATGGGACCTTTAAGGGTGGGACTGGGATAAGATGGGCCAGAGCTGCTATCAGGATGCAAGCTGAAGGAAGGAAGAAAGGAAGGAAGGAAGGAAGGAAGGGAGGAAGGAAGAAAGAAAGAAAGAAAGAAAGAAAGAAAGAAAGAAAGAAAGAAAGAAAGAAAGAAAGAAAGAAAGAAAGGGAGAGAGAGGGAGGAAAAGGGAGGAAGAAAGGGAGGGAGGGAGAGAGAGAGCGAGCGAGTGAGCAAAAGCAAGAGAGAGAGAGAGAGAGAGAGAGAGAGAGAAAGAGAGAGAGAGAGAGGGAGGGAGGGAGGAAAGAATTGTGTTCTCACAGACACCATTTCTCCAGGTATCTCACACTTTATACAAGTGGAAAACATCCTCTTTGAGCCAGGAGGCATCCATGGGCCATTTTTTTTTGTTTTTAACATCATGGTAAGAAGTCTGAATAAATACCTCTCAGGGTGTCCGTGCACCTGAGCTCAGCTATCAATCTCCCCTTTGTAAGAAGCCTCTGTTTTTCCTTTCAGACAAAGACACTCAGCTTAATAGTGAACAGCACTGGAAACACATCTAGGTGTGCCCAAGGGCATGCAGCGGCGTACACTGCCCGCATGTGCATCTATTTCTAAAAGATAGTCGAAGTCACTTCAGCAGACATTAAGAGGTATAGTGAGTCAAAGCCAAAACGTCTCTAGGAGCCAAACATGGAGGAGCTTCTGTGAAGAGCAAGTGGATGCTGCCACAGTAGGATGCTTAGTGATCAAAGCTGCTTGAGGGCAAACGACCAGACTCTGGACATCAACTCTGGAAGCACCGTTAGGAACAGACAAAGGGGGCCCAAACAACAGTCAACTCACACACGTTCTCGACTTCGAACCATGCAAATACTGACCACCTCAAACAGAGTGAAAGCTGGAAGTCCTCACACACTTGATTGATACAACATCTGCTCTTTCCCACATTATCAGACTCAGAGACCAGCTCAGTGTCTCTTCTATGCAATGGTTTCTAACGTGAAACTGTTGTGAGAACAAATTACAAATATCTGGCCCCTGAAACAGCTTTCTTGATGAGATTGTCCTGCTCTCAGAAAGCTCTAAAGGGATCCCATCCACCTCTTCTCTAGAAGATATTTACAGATAGTTATGCTTACAGTGGCTTTCCCTGAAGTCCCGTCTATTTCTAGTGAATACACAATGGTAGAGAAGAGCAAATGTCTAGATTTGTTTTTTGGGGATTTTTGTTTTGTTTTTTTGTTTTTGTTGTTGGTTTTTTTTTTTTTTTTTTTGGCTATTATTTCTCTTATATACATTCTAGCCTGGTGGAATTCAAGCCTCTTTAAAGGCAAGGACTGCACAGCTAATATCAACTCAAATCCCTTCCATTGTGATGGACTTAGCTCATTCCCATTCTTTGAGCATGTATATATTGACCTACGGACACTGGAATTTCTGCAGATAAAATAAATCTACAGTGATTTCAAGCATCTTCCGCATGAAGTTGGATGCATCATATTTTTAGGATAAGAAGAAATTCTTTATAGTTTTCCTACAAATTTCATAACTACTTCCCCCATATTCTGGAGAAAGGAATAAAACACAACTGGTTGCACAGCCATCTCTAAGAACTATCAGAAAGACTGTGTGACATTCACAGTATCCTTCAGCCCATTTCTATGGATGCTGCCTGTGGCATTCTTTTTTTTCCCTCTACTGTAGGAAGGCACTTCGTTCCCCACAATCTGGAACTCTCAAGATAGACACTGCAGATGTATCTGAAAACAGACTTCCATGTTGTCAGCAAATCACAGAGATTGAAGGCTGTCTCCCTACTCTGCACTTCCATTATAAACATTGCTTTCCACGGGGTTATTTCCCAGCTGTAAAAAGTCTGATTCAGGATCAATTTTGGAAGTGTGCAAAAGAAGAAAAATACAAAACTCCTTTATGAATGAAATAAAGTACACTGGAAATCACAAATCATATAGAATGAGTTTTGAACTTTTTATGACACAATTTCAGTTTATATAAATAATATAAGATAATTAGTCTCAAGAATTCATGGGCGCCGGACAGTGGTGGTGCATGCCTTTAACCCCAGCACTTGGGCAAAAGAGGCAGGCAGATCTTTGAGTTTGAGGCCAGCCTGGTCTACAGAGTGTGTTCCAGACAATGAAACCCTGTCTCGAAAAAAAAAAAAAAACAACAAAACAAAACAAAACAAAAAAGTCATGGGATTCATTTATACCTATGATGAATCTATTTGGGAAAATAACTTCAAGGCCACAACTATATGATTCCAGAATAAATTATATACATCCAAATAATTTTGTCCTTATAACTGAGATTATAAATTATTATAAATAATCTAAATTCATCAAGTTGTTGAAGGGTGTTTCACTTCAAAAATAACTCTGGGGGGAAAAAAAACTCTGCATGCACAAACTACAAAGATAGAAGTGTAAATGATGATCTAAGTATCCTCGCTCCCTCCCTCATTCCTCTCTTCTTCCTCCCTCTCTTCCTTCCTCCCCTCTGTCCTTCTCTCCTTTCTTTCTTCTTTTCTTCCTTGCTTCCTTCCCTCCTACCTTCCTTTCTTCTCTACTTCATTTCATCCTTTCTTCCTTCCTCTCTCCCTTCATTTCCTTCCTTCTTCCCTCCTTCATTTTCTCCTTCCTTCTTCCCTTTCTTTCTTCCTTCCTTCTTTCTTTTCTCACACATGTAAATAAATTCACTCACATGGCTTGCCTTTCTTTCCCCTCTAATAATACACACACTTATACTAATACACACTGATACATTTATTTCAGGTAAAGATGTATTTTTTTTTTTGTTGTTAAGGAATAAATGGAAAACTTAGAAAAAGAATGAGGGGAATTTTAAGGGACTAGTGTTCTCTAATACTTAATTAAAGACTGTAAAATTGACTCTACACTTAGAAAGGAAGGGTAGAGAGATGTGAACACTATCCCTGAAGACAAAGCCTTCACGTGTCTCCCACTGGGAAAACCTCCTTTGCTTGTCTAACAAAATACTCCACACTAGAGGGTCATCAACAAGTAATGGATAATGGAAGTGATTTAAGTCAAAAAGTTTAAAATGTCCACCTTCAGATTAGAACCATCTCTCTATCACTTGATTCTAAAACTAGCTGTTCAGTAACTCACAACAACAACAAAAGAAATCACGGAGAGAGCTGTAGACACCACTTGCTGCTCTTCTGAAGGATCCAAGTGTAGTTCCTCCTACCCACACTGGGTGGCTCACAATCACCTGCAACTGGAACCCCTATGCCCTCTTCTAGCCTCTGCAGGCACGCCTCTTCACTTGAGCCATTGCTCTTGAGAAGACCACATACTTTAGAGTTATCATTAGGGATCTCTGAACACCCCCATCTGTCCCAGCTTCCATCATGTGTCTCTGAGACCTCGATACCTATGTCCACAATTCTGAATTTTCAGCTCTCCAAGAGGACTATCCCAATCCCAGTAACTATCTAATACACATATTTAATGCTACTTAGGGTAGAAAAATCAAAGATCTTTCTCACCTAAGAGAAAATTTAAGTGTGGTAAATAAAACCAACAGAATCCTACATTGAAGAAGCACGTTAAGGAAGTAACTGTTAAATATCACTAGGACCTAAAAAGAAATGCAATGGCAGAAATAATAAAGCACACTAACTTAGACATTTAGAAATATGGTAGCATTAAAAAAAGAATGATGTTAAAAACAAGTTACAAGGGGAGTGGTTAATCTAATTTTAAAAGGCCAGTAAGATTTTTCTGGAAGAATAATATCAGGCCACATGATTTCCAAGGCTCTGCAGAGCACTACCATGTTCTTGTCTTTAAAGAAAGCTTTTCGATTCCTGTACTGTTTGTCATTTCTGGGCTACGTTCATACTGTTTTGATACGTCGTTTTGTTTGTGTGTTCATTAGGATCCTATAGCAGATGTACAGCAAAAATGAAGAAAATCAGATAAGAATGAGACTTTTAGTCAGGTAGTTTAGGCAATCACATTTATTATTTTGTAAGTAAATACCCAGAGGCTGGGGAGGGAAGTGGCTTAGCTCACAAAATTCTTGCCTTGCTATGCTGATTTCTACTCCCAGGTCACACATTAAAATAAAGACATGGTGATGTGCACCTGCTATCCAATTCCTGGGGAAGCTGAGACAGAGAATCCATAGGGCTCATTATCAAATCAGCTTAGCTTACTTGGTGAGTTCAAGGCCAGTGAGAGACTTCTGACTGTCTCACAAAGAGATAGATGATTAGATAGATGGATAGATAGATAGATAGATAGATAGATAGATAGATAGATAGATAGGTGTGTGAACAGATAATGGCTGGCTGGCTGGCTAGCTGGATAGATAGATAAAGGTAGATGCCATCTGAAGAGCAATCATCCTGTGCTCCCCTCTCACACACATCCACACACATACAGGCAGTCATAAACACCTACACCTGTGCATCTGCATTCAAAATGCATTAATCAATTAATGCATAAGTTCACTATATATGATGTCTTGGAATGCCTTTCTTGGTTGTATGACTTAAGATTATCTTTCAAAGTAGCTTATCTTTGCACTTAGATGAGAGAACTTTGCCTTTGTTCAGCCTCCCAGCATGGGCATGTAAATACCCAGGAAATATGTTTCATCCTAGAGATAAGCATGTTTCCTTCTCCTTTGACTATAAACTAGGAAATAATTCACAACTCCTGGCTGCTGTTGTCTTCAGCATGTTTCAAGTGACCTGAATTTTAGTATGCAAAGTTTAAAAAGTTTCCTATGAATGTTCAAAAAAGTATTGATTGCTTTTTGGAATGTCCGTTTTTCATTAAAATGCTATGTCCCATACTGACTGGAATGAGCATTGAGTTCTTTGGTGTTTTTAGCAATCTCCTTTTCTTAAAACAATAAAAAAGCAATATTATTGAAAAAGCTATCCAAAATCTGGAGATAAGGTGCATAATTATAAAAATAAGATTCAAAGGAAATTTTCTAACAGAAAGTTTATATATGACTTTCTTAAATCCCCCTTTCTAGAAGCTTCAAAATAACAAATAGTTATTCATGATTCGCTGGTCATTTTATAATATTTTATTAAAGGTGCTTTCTTAAAAACTAAGTAATTATTTTATATTTAACAATTACTAAAGTCTCCAAATAATACATCATTTTAACTTGAAAACTGTTTGTTAATTTAAAGATAGCTGCTGTTGATGGTGTTGCTATTCTTAAAAGTTTAAGTTATGGGAATTAAGGGCCCTAATTAGTGTCAGATTAATTTCAGTTTGGAAACAGGGGGCATGCACAAGGAAATGAGATCCTCTCATCTGTAAGGTTTTGTCAATAAAGAAATCAGCAGGAAATTCTACAATTTGGGGGTGTCCTGTCACATTGTGCTTAAACTCAGGTATGCTGTTTCCTCGTTGCATGTAAGCTGAAAAATATTACAATTAATTAACAATATCTTAAAATTATGTGTACATTTAACAGGTCTTTGTATAGCATGGAAAGTTCTTTGGCCTCATTGAGATAAGTAATGAAGATATCGTATTCAGCTTCTTAACATGAAATTTAAAAGTTACAACAGATCACAAAGTTTACTTCATAGAAGAAGTAAAAATCTACCTTGAAGCTTTTTTAATATCCTCCCAGTTTTGCGGCAACTAGCAGATTCATATTACACACACACACACACACACACACACACACACACACACTCACGCACACACATACACACACAGGCACATAAAAACACACACAATTACTAATGTGAAGCAACCTCCAACTCACATTCCTATGCAAATTTACATGAAAGTCTTCATAGTTATTTAGTTACAAGGCCAATCACATTGCCCTTTTACCTCAGATATCTAATGGTCATGGCTACATGGTAAAAGTTGGAGCCTTTTCACATGCATTAGAAGACGGAAAATGTGAGTAACAAAAAAATAAAACAAAGTTCTTGTTGCCACTATTCCTCTCCCAGCTAAGTGATCTCACCCTGAGGCTAGCGGCAAACGACACTTTCACGTCTTCAAACAGGGACAGAAAACAGACTGTACCAAGGAAAGCATGAGAAAGCCATGCTTGAAGTGAGGAATTCAAACCCTTCTCTATGACATCAGAACTTCCTGTAGCTCCAAGCCCGGCCCCACTCAGTACAGACCACTTCCTTTCTGGAGCCTAAATTACCAGCTGTGAGAGAGCAGAGTTGTCCTGCTAGAAAGAGAAGCAGCTAGATAAGAGGCGAATCCAGTGGGAATCAGGCAAAATGACCTCTCAGTGAGGCATCGTGGAAGACTAAGGACATGTTCAAATGGTGTTTGGGGATTTAAGGAATGGATTCCTTTTTGGAATCACAATAAATTGAAAGTAAAATTTTCTTCTACATGTAACATACAGTCCGGTGCTTGAGTCATATAAGGCATGGGTGCTAGGAGGTGTGGTATGGACAATAAAAGGTAGGTACCCTCCTAAAGATTAGCATTTGCTAAAGATGCTACTTAGAAAGTAAAAAGTTAGAGGGTGATGGCCTCAAATGTAATATAGTTCATTGCAAGGTCTCAAAGGGACATGTCTGCTATAAACAGACAAAGAAAAAAATCCAAAGACAATGACAAAACAAAGTAAACAAACAAAAGCATAACACCTGGATGAAAGTAAAAGAATTTGGCCTCTAAGGATTATAAGGTTGAAAATCGCAAATTTAAGTATTGCCGTATAATATGTTCAACTTAAAAAGCATGGCAGATTCTCCAAAAAAATTAAAAATAGAAGGACCATATGATCGAGCAATTCCGTATGTCCATGTACATACTGAGTAAACAAAGTCACTAGAGCACAGAGACAGCTGCACAGTCCCATTCCTCTCTTAGCCACAACCAAGATAGGAACCAATCGAATTCCCCGGGAATGGATGACTAGATAAAGCAAAGAGAAAGAGGAAAGGAGGAAGGGAGGAGAGAGACACAAAATAGAGAGAGGGATGGAGGGAAGGAGGAGGAGGAGGAGGAGAGAGAGAGAGAGAGAAAGAGAGAGAGAGAGAGAAAGATTTTGAAATTAGAAAGCTTTTTAAAAAGTAGGAATCTCTGTCACCCTGTCAATTACAGCAGCTTGGATGAATGCAGATGATGTGTGCTTTTGTATGAAAAGCCAAAGCCCAGAATGACAAATACAGTGAGACTTCACTTGCATGGCAGGGTTTTACAAGTCAATCTCCCAGAAGCAGTAAGAGGAATGTGGTTGCTAAGGGATGGGGGAATGGATAAAATTTCTCTAAGATGACTGAAGCTTATACATTTTCAGTGATACTAGATGGACACATTCCCAATTGCTAAGGACTCACCATACAGCTTCAGTTAATACTGCACCACTGTGCAGTTGAGTTTTGGTGAGACAACGATCCTGGTGCTACAATCACTTTTCCTCTCTCTCATCCACAAAGGAGGTGATGGATACTAATCTGTTTCACTCTGCAATGCATATAGATATCAGAGCATCACACCATGCCTTTAATCCCAGTATTCAAGAGGGTGGAGCAGGAGATGTATTACCAGTTGCAAGCCAAGCCAGGCTACATAGTGAGTTCCAAGATGTCCCAAAGAATAAGACCCCTTTCCCACAAAGACACACATATCTTTGAAAGCATGATGCTTATGTTAAGCATGGTGATGGTTCATTTGTTATCCCAATCACTGAAGTTCAAAAAGAAAAAAGAAAAGAAAAGAAAAAAGAAAAGAAAAGACAAGCAAATCGACAACAGCAGATCAGAATAAAGCAAAAAAATAACAAGGACATATGTTTACCCATGAGCAGCCTTATGAAGACATCTGTTTCCTGGTCAGTGAATGGGAAGATCCCAAGAGAAGCACACCTTTCCCTCTGTGTAAAGTGTGTTGATGATGGTTTTCAGAACAAAGACTGGGGCATGAGTCATCTACAAAGTCCCAGGAAATTCCTCATTATAGTGATCATTGATAACGATCCATTTAAAATCTCACCAAATAGAAGCTGTGACAAGTCTGTAAGAATTGAAAACAACTCACAGGGCTGAAGACATGGCTCAGTATGCAGAAACACTTATCTTCTATGTGTGAGAGCCTTAGTTGGGATAAAGCCAGACATAGCAGGATCTATAACCCCAAGGCTCCAGACAGCTTGGAGGCACAGGCAGAAAAATCTCAGGAAGATAAGGGCTGCTAAGCCACTTCTTTGTGTAGTGGCAAACGAGAGACCATGGTTCACTGAAACTGGGAGGTGCATGCCAGCACCAGGGCTTGTCCTCTGATCTCTGTACACTTGGTATGACTCTCATCATAACCCCTCCTGTACACTCATACAAGTATTTTCAAGTGCTGAAATTATTTTTAAGGATGATTAGCCTTGAAATAGATCATTTTTGTGTCCCCCTCTAATACACATATGTGGAAGAAAAAAAAAACCACAGTGGCTTATACAATAAATGAATAAAAACAGAATAAACCATTTATAGGTGGTTTGTAGGTTTCATATATATATTCAGAATGGAAAATTTTAGTTTTTATTCACAAGAAAAGCCTTAGTTATCTTTGTTATTTTTCTGTAACTACAAATATTAATTTTTGGCTATGTTTCCTAAATTATAGCAATTTGTTTTGGGGACATATTTTGATTATAATCCTAGCATATATTAATAAAAATTAATTGATGGTAGCTTAGCCAGAAAAGGCCAATTTAGTTACAGGTTACCGTATTAATATTAGCTGACACAGAACAATTTTAGGACTACAAAGTGTTATTGGCTATCACTGATCTGCAAGTTATAAACAGAGATGGTTCTACATAGTTGAATGCATCATGAATTTGTCATGGAAATTCAGTTACCAAAGCCATTTCTCTGGTGGGAAGAAATATCAATCATACTAAATTTCAAAGAGATTTCTATCACTTTTGCCTTAAAGTAAAAAGTGCAAGGCCTAATAGTAAGTTTATTTCAATTTGGTCCTAAACTCTGCAAACCAGCAAAAAAAAAAAAAATTATAAAAAACCCAAATGATTCTCATTGATAGACTCCCTGAAACTGAAACTGATTTGGTTGCATGAAGCATCTAACTTTTCTCCGCAGATTCTGGTAAGTCGTGCCGATTGGATGACTAGTCTTCCGTGTTTCCACTGCTTTACTTCTCACTGCCTCCTGCTTTTTCAGCAACTCTCAAATAAGCTAGTCCAACTGCCGTTCATAACACATGTGTGCAAGCGGCTCAACAATTGGAAACTTGAAGCACCCGTCCTCTGCTGCCCTCACGAAAAGGAGAAAGGAAACATGGCGCCTTCCTCAGCTGTGCATAGAACTGAATGTGGTTGTGAAAGACCCCCAGAACTGGGGAGATCCTTACTCAAGTCTCGGGATGATGCAACCACCCAATGACTCACGAGAGACCGAACTTGCTGCAATCACATGAGGTTTATTGGGGATACCGGTACCGGGTCAATCTCATGACCTTGCCAGTCAGAGGAGTTCGACCCCAACACAAGAAGTGTGGGGTATTTAACCCACAAGTTGGGGGCAGGGAGAGGGTTACAGTGGAGACTTTCAGAGGGACCCAACCCAAAGTATTCAGTTAGGGAGGGGAACACATTCATTCTAGGAATGTAATCTTCATCTATCTGTTGGCAGGGTGGAGAGTCTCATAAACCACTAGACCTTCATTCTTAGTTCCGCCCTCATAGTGGATCATTCAGGAGGGGCAGGTATCGGGAACTAGAGCCCTGAGGCTCTGAGTTAGCCAGGTTCCTGGAAATAGCTATTCCACCCTTTTTGGCTTGTGGCAGAGGTTTTCCATGCACCCTTTTAGGTAAAAGTTATACATTATACATTCTAAGATTCTCCAGCCTTTCAGTTGTACTGACTTACGGTGCACTTTCCCCAAACTCATGGCACCCCCCAGGGATTTGCTCTCACACTGCAGCCGAATAAATAAAGTTCATTTTTTCCCCACCAATAATAGTAAATATGGGTAGACAGCCGAACATACGTATGTGAATATCAGAATATAACACGCATCTATTGAACTCTAGAAGCCCTGTGTAGAAAACTACCTGAAGTCATATCAAATCATTCCTATACCATGTATCTCCACTCCAGTTCCTCACCTCCCATTTCCTGCAAAAACACAAGCTCTGCTTTCTTCCTCCTTCCTGTAGACTACTGCTTACACATAGCCGAGTACACCCAGCCACGGTGGCTTAGCCCTTCACAGATCCTGGGAAAGGGCAAGCTGGCAGAGGCAAGAGTGTGGTAAGTGCTCCTCCTTCTTACATCTCTCTGACCTAGCTGGGGAGGGTTCATCGGCGTGTATGGCCGTTGTGTGATGTTTAAGCTAACGTGCCCTTCTCACAAGCTGTTTATAGACTGTCTGGAGCCCTCAGAACCAATATAGATGTAAAGAGAATGAATAAAGTATAAAAGTGGGTTATAAACCGCATCATCCTCCTATTTAAAAAGAAGCAATAAGGAGGCAGAAAGACAGCTATGAGCGATAAATTAGTCTAGCAAATACTAACATTGATTCCTAATGCACTCTACATTTTTATTAGGATAAAGTCCATTAATTAAAAGAGCTTCTGCCATCTTCACCACATGCTGTAGCTGTCTTGCATTCGCGGTTTTAAAACCCTTCACGTTATGGCTAACTAGCTTAATTTTTTTTCTCTGCCAGATCAGACAAAGAAATCCCAATATTGTGCCATGTCTAATTTATTTAACTGAATAGTCAAAGTCTATCTAGTATAAATTTAGAAAGGTTTCCTTAGTACATGATAGAATATAGAAGCTGGCATCTGCAAAAGTTTTATTGTTTTGGAAAGGCAGAAAACAGGAACAGAAGCCTGACAAGAAAACATTGAAGATGGCCGTTAAACTGTAGAAAGCAATGAAACAGACTCATGCTACATTAAATCTATGCTTGGGCTGCAGACTTTAAAACCATCACTCTTTTAAATTCTTGGATGTTCGGTGAACCTGGCAGGAAAAAATAAATAAAAAAAATAAAAAGAAAAACAAGACAGAGACTGAGCTTGTTAGCCACTGCAATTCCTATATTCCTCTTAGAACATGAAATGGCAAGATCTGGAAAGTATCCTGGAATTCACATGCTGTCCAGCTATCCTTTGGCACAAATGACAATCAAGGTCCAGAGAAGTAAAATGACTGGTCAGAGTCACTCAGCAACTGCCAACAGAGCCAGGTTAGGGAGCCTGAGAGCCACAGATCTTCCTGTAGGTAGTCTGCCTACAGGAGCCATCGAGCCTTTCCCTCAAATGGACCCTGTCTCCATCAAACATCAGTTCCCCAGGTATACCACTCATTTCCTGAAGTTAATAATGCTCTTATCGTCAGCCCTTCCATGCCTTTTGGATGATCAATGGGACAAGAAAAAACGCACCAGGCCAGCACACCCTAGGACACAGAGTACAGACTGAGAGGAATAAACACCACGTGATTTTCTGCAGGGGTGAGGTCGACAGACAGGAAGCTGTGTGTTAGTGTTTTCCAAAACAATTGAGGCCTCCTTCTTCATTCAGTTGAGGTTCCCTGGGACGCACACTCCCCGGGGTGAATGCATTTAGAAGCTCTATTAACTCTTTCAGCATAATTAGTGCACTGAAGAAGTCAATTGTTCAAGGATCTGGAAAACCGTGTGCCGCTTCCCTAAGGCCTGCATCTGTTATTGGGCAGGAAATATGGTAACTTGTCCTGTTTACTAATTGGGTCAGTTAGGAACATTCCTCTCTCTTTTCCAGAAGAAAAACAATAAATAATTATCCTAGTTGAATCGTATTATGCAAATTGAAGGCATCTTTTCGCATTGATGCTTCCAGGGTATTTCTCAATAAATCTGCATTCCACAAATGCTGTAACTGACCCCGCCCCCAGACTACACTGTGCTAAAGCAAGCAATTATATTAACAGTCCTTTGCCGTCAACAAGGTTACCTTAACACATAGAAACTTAAATTCATCTCCCTACAACCTGGAAGTGATTTTAGGTCTTTACCCTTCCTTTTACTGACTGAGAAATCTTCCTCTGCTTCGAAAATGTCAGCAGAAAAGTGAACAACCTTTTGTTCTAACTTTCTCAGCTGTTCCCACAATGCTCTGTTCATTTACCTTGTTCTCTATTTGCCACCTTCCTTCCACAAATATACAGATTTTATGATCTCAAGGTCTTCCAAGTTCCACTTGTACTTTTCCAGCACATTGTGATTGCCTTCAGACTCCTTGGGTCCATTTTACTTCCACACAAATCAACACCACGGATGAAAACCATTAAGTAACTGGAAAAACAGGCAGAATTGGCTTCGCACATGTTCCTCGGTCTTGGCTAGTCACTGAGAATCATCCTTACAGAGCTTAAGGCAGAGGGTGGCCTTTGTAGAAAGTAGCACTATGCACCCTGCTCGCTGATCCTGAGGACATCTAGAGATTTTTAGCTCCACCATGACAGGAAAAGAAGCCTACTACAGGAGCTTCGTCATCTGTTCTTAACCTTCCCTGGTATAAACAAACATGGGGTTTCTCACAGCCTCTTTTGCATTGTCTAGATTAATATTTTATTCAAATACACAATACAAAAATAAGTACCTTTCCTTATACCATCACATTAGACTGGCAAATTCATTTACATAATCAATTTTACTAAAAGTTTTATAAAGTCATCAGCCCCTGGCCTAGACTGGGAAAGTGAACCAACTCAAAACATTCCTTTCTTTCCAGTCATTCAGGCTCTAACCCTTTAGCAACGCTGCCAGTTCTCCTTGATCACCAACCACTCTCCAAATCTCATGCCTTCTGTAAAATATCTCTCAGCTGTCATAGCTTCCTTTTCATTCTCCGTAATTTTCTCTGTGAACCAGGGGATCATCATGTCCTACCCAGTCTCTTTCCTGTAGTCCACACTCCACCCTTCCCATTTCTCCCATCTTCTGCTGAAGTACAGCCCTTGCACATCTTCTTTCCCAAGAACCATCAGTTCATCCTTGACTGCACTGACATCTCGTCTGGTTTGCTATTTGAGCACAACCTCTATTTCATCAGAACTCCATGCTTCCCATTATCTTTTGAACTTCAGAGCCTATATTCGCTGGACTGATATCCCCTATCACTCTTGTTTAAAGTCTACCTTCCTTCAAAGTTGACCCAAGTACTATTTCTTTGAGAAAGGTCCATGTTAAACCCTAAGCTTCTCAGGTCCGGCATTGTAATGAAGCTATGTAATGATGGTCTCTCATCAGTGACCTCCCTAGTGTTACAATAGGCATACTTGATTATTTTATGCGGACTTTATATTAGATGCTAAAGGACTGAAGGCAGCCTTTGCATGTGCTTCAATGCCACTCTTCTGAGATCTTAGCTCTTAGCAAGCAGCCTGCAAACACAGCCAGGGTTTCCAAAAGAGGCATATTAAATTCAACCAACATATTTTTCTATGAGTTGCTTATCTTTTGAAAACTTAATCTTGTCTACTCATTAAATATAAACCTGAATAAATTGTACACCTATCAATCCCTTTTTTATAATTTGCATTTCAACATTTGGTCTTACTTTCTTTCAAGTTTATCATTGTGGTTTGCTGACTAGGACTATGGATACCTTTCTCCTCCTTTTCAAATTTATCTAAGCAAGAGTAGATTACAGCCATGGCTCCCTCTGTCTTCCTGACAACCTCCTCCGTTATGTTTCTGCATGATACAAATCTCCCTTGGACTCCATTATTTTATACTGTTGCTAGAGGGAACATCCTAAGCCATTACATTCATTCCTACAAAGCTGGAACTGAAATCCTTCAGTGACTTTGTATCACAGGAGCACCACAGAAAGATTGAATGCTGGCTAGACACGCAAGGGCCCACCTTACCCCTTCACTGATCGCATGCTCTTCTCAGTGGAGCAGAGGGCTCCCCCTTACCTCTAGTTCCTGGTCTCTCAGAAGATGGACCTCTTCTTCCTTCATAGTCCATTTCCAGCACAATTACTGTGACGATGTCTACTCTCATCAGCTCCCATCCCAGGCACAGCTGGTACTCCATCCCCAGGGCAGCATGCAAGCACATATAAACTTTACTTACTTCCCCTCTCAGCACTGTAGCATTTGTTACACTTAGTGGCTACAGGCAGTCAGTGAAGCTAGACTTCCTGGCTTTGAGCCCTGGCCACTTTGTTTTCCAGCTGTTGAGTTGTCTGTGCTTTGCATCTCTCCACCATAAGGAACATCAAGAATCCTAACAATCTCAAAGAATCCTTGGGAGGATGACGTAAGCTCATATACAGCCTGGGAAACAATGCCTGACATGTGGCTAGTGCAGCGCCTAGAAGCTCTGGTCCTTACCTTTATCAGACTTTATAAAGATAATCACATAAGGGTAGATGCCTCCTCTTTCTGTGTGTATCAAGTGTTTAGGAATAGATACTCAATAGTTGTTTACAAAAAAGGAACGAAAAGAGTAAGAGTAAAATGAGAAAAAAATCTTTTCGTTTCCCCAAGTCTTGGAGCACCAGTAGCATTTCTCTCTGCTGCATACCTGCAAATGCTGAAATACTCCTTCTAGATAAGGGAACAGGTACTTCTCTGTGCTTATAAGATGATAACTTTAAAACTTTCAGCCACACTACCATGATCTCGGTGTGTTTCTAGTCCTAAAATTCCCTTCTTATCTAACAGGAAAAAAATGAATGAAATGCCAGCAGTCAAAACCGGAAACGTAACCCACTCAATAACTGCTAGGGCCAGTGCAAACTAAAAACAAAGAATCCCTTGTTAAAGCTAATATGAATTTCAAGACAATGGCTGGGGACTCTGAGGTTACTATTCTGCACTTAGGAACTACAATGATTGCACAGATTCTTGGCCCATGAAGCTAGCTGTGTGGGGAACGTAACACCTTGTTCCCTAACAGCTCTGCAATTATTTCCAGACACACCTGTAGGCCATTACATGGAGAAGTTTGTTTTGACTCCATATTGAGAATCCTGAGGTCAACAATGCCCATACTATGCCCCTCAAGCCACAGGTGTCCAGGAGTCCTTTTTAAACCTTAAAACCCACTGGCATATCTTACTACTTAGCAGATCCTGAATAACACATGGTTTCCAATCTCTGCCCAAAGTGCCCTACCTACAATGGAGTCTTATTGTCTATGTGCTTCTTTGAAGAAAAAGACAAATAGCCCTCACTGGAGACATCTACAGAGGAATGGTGAGTAATTCAACAAAAGGCTGAGTGTGAATGAATGGCATCCACCACAGGCCTTCACATGAGCTAGAACATACTGCGTACAAAGTCCCTTCTCAGATACCAAGATGGTTTTGCAGAAAAAGGAGCTTGCCACCAAGCCCAAGACCAGAATCTAGTCCTGGTGACACTCATACTGAAAAGACATAGCCAAGCCCCATCTATGGTCCTCTAATATATACAAGCTGGCCATAGCATATGGAACTTCACACACACACACACACACACACACACACACACACACATGCACATGCATGTGTACACAAAAATTCACCTACACGCATACTCATGTAGATACACAAAACATGTAAGTGTATACATACACAAACCCTCATACCCACACACACAAACACACACATGCACACACTCATGCACATGCGTGTGTACACATAAACTCACCTACACACACACACTCATGTAGACACACAAACATATGCATGTGAGTGCATATCCTCACACACACAAATCCTCATACACACACACACACACAAACACACACACACACACACACACACACATGCACAAACTTATGGACATCCACATGCTGTGGACTGTGAAGTAGCTATTCTATACTTAGAAATTACATTGATTACACAGATACTTGGCCCATGAAGCTGGCCTTATGGGGAATGTAACAACTTGTTCTCTAACAACTCTGCAATGTATTTCCAAAAACACCTGCAGGCCATTACATGATGAAGTCTGTTTTGACTCCGTATTGAGAACCCTGAGGTGAGTGTGTACACATACAAACCCATATATATGTACATACATGTACACACACTCAAAGTCACACACACAATATATATATATATATATATATATATATATATATATATTAAAAGAAAAAGTCTTTTGATGCACTGAGCTGAACTCTTTGATCATCTGGAAGAGCATTCAGCCCCTTCTTGTATGGTGCCCTACACTAAAATGGTCTGGTGAAACTGCAGCCAGACCTGTTATGGTATTAGATGGCAGGAAAAGGAGAAAGGAAAAAATAATAATTAAGATTAAGGGGTCTATTGGTCAGGTAACAAATATTGGAATCGATGAGAAGAATGAAATTTAAAATAGCAGGTCAGGAAAGAAAGTGAAGTGTCCAGCCGCATACAGGAAAATCAGTATGGCTGCACCATACATTAAACAAATGTATTGTTGGCATCCTGTATTAAAATATAAACTGCGAACAGCGGCAATAGGCTGGCTCTCACATGCAAGGCAGAGCGCCAAGAGCCTCTGCTGTTGGCAGCCACTAGGCCCCAAGGGCCTCCACAGAGGAGACCAGGTTCTATCTGTCAGCCACTGAGCCACTGAACACTGTTATTTCTTAGTTAAGGACCCTGGAGTTGGCTTTGAAACCTCCTCCATTTGAGAAGCACTGTACCATAAACAAACATTGATTGTAAAGTAGAAAGCACCAAGATTCACTGCATCTGGAGAGGGATAAATGGGGGGGTGTGGCTCAAAGAAATGCAGATTCCGGGAAATTCTAACAAAATACATTGATTGTTTGTCAATGAACACTTGACGGATCCCTCCTGAGTGCTGGGTATACGAGAGTAAGTGGGAGAAATGGTCCTCTGAGGCAAATAGAATAAGCAGAGTGAAATGTCACAAGGGTGGGGAGCAAGAGAACCAGGTTATGCTCATATAGTGATCAGCAAAAGCTGCTTGGACAAGGTCTAAAAGATTGAAAAGTCTGAGGAAGGCACAAAAACAGGAAAAAATTAAGGACTTTGGTGCAAAGGATGTACAAAGGCCCTGAGCTAGGAGCTGGTTTGGATTTATCAGAAGACAAGCAAGGTAAAAATGTATAGAGAAGGGAAAAATACATGGCAAGAGACCACAAAGATGTATAGGAATCAGTCTGCCAGATCTTAGATGCCTGGCACTAAGTGGCTCTGTTTTTTCTTTACTTCCACTCACTACCCACTCCCGGTCACCCCCACCTCCAATTCTTCCTCCATTTCCCCTCTTCTACTCTTAGTGGGTGGGGCCCCTGGATTTCCCCCACCCTGGCACTTCAAGTCTCTGCAAAGCTAGGTGCTTTCTCTCCCCTTGACAAAGCAGCCCAGCTAGAAGAACATATCCCACATACAGGCAACAGCTTTTGGGATAGCCCTTGCTCCAGTTGCCCAATGCCTACATGAAAACCAAGTGCACATCTGCTACATATGTGTGGGGAAGACTTGGGGAAGACTAGGACCAGTCCCTGTATGTCCTTTGGTTGGTGGTTCAGTCTCTGAAAGCCCCAAGGGTCAAAATTAGTTGAATTTTTTGATCTTCCTGTGGAATTCCTATCCCCTTCAGGGCCTGTATCCTTGTGTCTCTGTTATTTTAAAAGCATCAAGGAATCCTCAAAGGAATTAAGGCAAAAAAAATTATGATTGATTTCATAGTTTAAATAAATCTCTATGGAGGAGTCTTCAAGTACTGCTGTGGTATACAAAATAGCAAGGAAATGGAGTAAGGCTATGTGTCTGTCAACAATGGAGCAGACAAGGAAAACTTGGTATGTATATACAGTGGGAATTTCTTATTAGAATTTTCAAGAAGTGGATGGAACTGGGAAATATATGAAGTAAGGTAATCCAGGATCAGAAAGACAAAAACCTATCATTCTTTTATGTGGGCGATCTTAGAGTCTAATTCATTCATATATATATATGTATATATATACATATATATATAGTATATGTATGTGTGTGTGTGTATGTGTGTGTGTGTATGTGTATGTGTGTGTGTGTTTGTGTGTGTGCATTTAGGTAGGAGTGAATGTATGTAGAGACTAGGAAAGGAGAAAGTGGCCCATGAGACGGGGAATAAAGAGGCTTAAACCGCCACAAGCATAACAGAGCCATGTGATATGAGAGTGAAAGAGAAACACTGGAAATGGAAGTGTTTCAATGGAGATGTGAAGCAGAGATGGGGATAAAGTCAAGCGAAACTGAGTTTACAAAGGTGCTATAAGGAAATTTGCTAATTAAAATTTTAATTTTAAAATATCCATTCATATTTAAGGAAAGACAAATAGTTTAAAAATAGCTAAATGCGTAGTTGTGGGTTTGTGATGGGATTTAAGGGAAGAGAAGATGGAGGCTCTAGTTAAGGTGAAGGAATAGAGACGAAAGGGTGGACAATAGCGTGTGTGAGAGTCATCAGGTACCCTGAGGGTTAGAGGGTGCACACACATCCTGCATCTCCACCCAGAGGGGCCCCTCAGGAAGTGAGCTTGGGCCGCTGTAGCCTTAAAGTATGCAAACACCTCTTTTGGTTTTTTGTTTTGATTTTGTTTTTGTTTGTTTGGTTGGTTTGGTTTTCTTGGACGACTCTCCCCACAGACATCTGCTAGCCTTTTCACACACTGAGTTGTCAGTCCTGTGGCATTCTTCTTCTGAGTAATTTTGTGTTGAGATGCCCAGTGATAATGGCTTGTACAAGTGAGGGCCAGAGTTGGGTCCCCAGAACCCAACCTACTGGGTAAGTTACAGGCCAATGAGAAACAGCCTAAATATAGGTGGAAGGTATCTAATAAAGGGTACCTGAGATTTCCCTCAGGCCTCATCACACACATAAGCACACACACACATGTCCATCGATGTACACATGCACACACACACACACACACACACACACACACAGAAGTTACTTTCTTCATGAGCCTCTGATGGCCTCTTGCCTCCATCTCCAGTCCTCTTACCTCGTTTGCTCTCTCTCTCTGTGCTTCTCTCCCAAGGTAGAGAACCCTTTTGTAGGTAGCTATTGAAAGCACTTTTAACTCAGTGTCTTTGGGGATCAACCCAAGGCCTCCCCAGATGTGAAAAGGAACTGGAGAGGAACAGCTGTTCGTTAATGTCTGGAAGCCGCAGCCTACAGTCAGCAAAGCCGCAGCTGTAGTATCGGTAGCCGGAGTGCTTGGAGCTTTATAGAAATGGCCACAGGTATGGGACAGAGCGTTCTAAAAATGGATGGATTTAAAGTTTTAAACCTCTGCCTCCTGGCAGAGGAAGTAAGGCAGGCTCAGGCAGGCAGCGTTGATATAATTACAGTTTTCTTTCTGCCTGATGTGTTTTAGTCTGGTGTGCATATTTTGTGTTCCATCCACATTTAAAGATTTAATTAAATGTTTTGTTATTGGGAACACAGCGCTGAATATCAGAATCATTACTTTTTATTTTTTTCATTCTTCAAAAAAAGCTGCTTTCCCCTCATTTGGCTATTTTAATACATATTGAGATGACTATACTTGGGAATACTGACATGGGAATCAACACATTCTCTAAGGTCCTGGCACCACATGCTGCAAGAGGAGAGAAATACTCCCCGTCCCCTTGGCAATAGACCAGAGCTCTCTAATGACTTTCAAAATCTTCAAGGAAGATCAACCTATTACTTCAGTGCTTTGGTCAGTGGAGCACCATGGGACACTATAGGATATGGCTAAGAAAGGGGATGGGGAGAGGAAGGCAGAGAATCGAAGATCACCATGTATTCTCTGATGACTGTCAAAATCTCCAATACATCTTACTACAAATACTTGCTCACCCATGTTCATCTATTTGCTCTATTAAGAGTAGCCAGACCTGAAAACAGTCCAGATGCCCATCAACTGATGAATGGTTAATGAAACTGTAATACGCATAATGGAATATTATTCAGCTGTTAAGAAAAGTGAAATTTGCCGGGCGGTGGTGGCACACGCCTTTAATCCCAGCACTTGGGAGGCAGAGGCAGGCGGATTTCTGAGTTCGAGGCCAGCCTGGTCTACAGAGTGAATTCCAGGACAGCCAGGGCTACACAGAGAAACCCTGTCTCGAAAGAAAAAGAAAAAGAAAGAAGGAAAGAAAAGTGAAATTTGCTGGTAAATAGGCGGAGCCATCTGCAATCATTTTCAGTGAGGTAACTCAGACCAGAAGAACTACCAGTTTTCTTTTATTTGTGGATGCTAATTTGGTACTTCAGTTATGTGCATCTCAATCCAAATAGCTACAGAGGTCAGGTACTTAGCAAGAAGCCAGAGAGAAAGAGGGGAATCTTTCAGAAGATGAGATAGAATATAGTGTTATAAGGAAATAAAGGAAAAACTAAAAATCAGAGGACTAAATAGTGAAGGGGTTGGGAGAGAAGTATGAGGGAGGGAAGACGAGGAAGAGCAGTTAACACTAAATGCTTTCTGAAAAACCATATGGGAACATGTTACCGTTGGAAGCTTCTTAAAATATATACATATGTGAAAAGTATATAAACGGAATCACCATATAATGGGTGAGGAACTGCCCCAACCGGAAGCCTTATGCCACCAAGTAAGGCCATCCCTGTCAGGCATAAGCTACCAGGTCCCATAGAAAGCTCTCGCACACCAACCATAGGCTATCTTGCCAAGATTATCAGTCGCCCTCCACCACGTGACAGAAAGGCCCATTGCCGAAGACTCTCTCCCGTATCCAAGGAGATGGAGAAACTGAGTCAGTGTCCACCTAGAAGCTTAGCCCTCTGACGTAGCCTCCATGGTCCTAGAAGATGCTCTGACCTTTACTACAGGATGGAGAGAATCAATTATCAATACCATCCAGGCACACACCCTGTAACCTACAACAGCCACATGCCCACAAGATGGATTGGTAGAGAACGAGCACAAATCGTATGGAAGGAACGGGCAGCTTCCTTACTGAACCGAAGGCCCGCTCCTTGAGACAAAACCCATACCTAACACTGCTAGAGTGACCAAGAACCTGAGGAGAGATAGATCATAAACCTAGAAGAAAACCCGCTCCTCTTGCTCTGGTAAAGGGACGTCGCAATGACTCCTGGCGGCATGCCGCTCTCCCTGTAAATCAGCCCATCGCTGAGTCCTCCTCAGGAAAGCTTCTTCCTGCAACGTGTATTGATTGACACAGAAACCCACAAACTAACCAAGTGCACACAGTGAGAAGCTTTGGAGCACCCAGTCCTGCACGGGGTGTCTTTCTCACATCCCTCTACTCAAGTCTTGTGGATCTAGGCAGGAGAGGCCGTGTAAGAGCTGGAAATGAAGAGGTGAGTCCAAGAAGACAACAGCATCTAGGATGCAAGAACGCAAAGACGCAGTGGCAGCCTGCACAAGACCTTGCACACACGTTCTATCCAGATGAAATTACCAGCAGCTTGAGAAGGGCGAGTGCACACAAAATCATCTCGCTTGCCAAGATGTCATTTGCAATATACTTACTGGGAAAGGAAAACCGGTGTTTTCCAATGGAGAGAGTCTGGGCAGAGTTGGAGGAAGAGAAAGAATATGATCAAAATATATTGTATGAAAAAATTACATTAAAAAGTAAAATAAAAATCTCCAATGAATGATAACCTAAGGCCCCAGTAAATAGTCTATAATGTCTTTTATTTTTCTCTTTTCCTCTTAAAATGCGGTTGACTAAAACAAAGGATGGCCAGAAATCTCTACAAAATAAAAGCAAGGTGAAACCTCATCCCTGTATTTTCAGGTCTAGCTAATGAACAGTATTACACTTCTAAGTCGCGAAATCTACTTTAGTGTCCTATGAAAACAGAAGAAAAGATAGTGTGTCACTGTAGGAAAGCATTTTTCACATGAAGGGATGCCTGCTGATATCAGGACACTTTCAAAGTATGGTTGAATGTGGATGTCTTTGATGGTGCAACTTGGGGTATATCAAGCAAGGAACTGGCTGGCACATGGCTATCCCAAGAGGAACAGTCCAGAAGCTTCAGGCTCTAGAGAGTTTGTGAATTAAGGTGTCACCCAATGCATGGATTCTTCTCAAGAAAAGAGGAGATCTACACCTGAGGTCTGTAAACCTGACCTTCACCTTGCTGAGACAGATGGAGAGTCATAGAGGTGCTGAGAGGAATTTAGCTCTAAGAGAGACTTTATTATTTGCTTCTGGTGTGCCTCTTTGCTGAATATGATCAAAATCCCCCATAAAGATGCTCTGGGAGAGCACTGTGAAAGAGTATCCCTAAAGACTTGAGAACATAAGATTCTTTCACAAGAGAAGGAGGGGGAACCTGTTTACAGCATTGTCCCGAGGGCACGACAGCTGACAATTCCTCCCTTTTTGACACATCTATTGGAAGAGCTCTGTCTAAAAGGAAAGAAAGGCTCCTACTTCATTTCTTGGTTGAGGTGCAGCCAATTATGGTCACTGCTGATGAATCTGAATTTTCTTTCAGAAGCCTGCAATAGTTGTTGGAGTGACATATCTGCTGCTATCTCTTTTTATTGTTGTTTCAATCTGATTCTTTGTTTTTGTTTTTGCTTTTGTTTTTTGGGGGGTGGGATTCGAGACAGGGTTTCTCTGTGTAGCCCTGGCTGTTCTGGAACTCACTCTGTAGACCAGGCTGGCCTCGAACTCAGAAAGCCCCTACTTCTGTCTCCCAAATGCTGGGATTAAAAGAGTGGACCGCCACCGCCCGGCTCAATCTGATTTTTGTAACATTCTACATGCTTTAATGAAAATGATTGCCTGTCATTAGTATTCTCCAACACTATCAATACTCCACCTGCTAGATGAGTAAAGTTAGAGTAATCAAGTAACTAATTCTTATTATTTTAAAAGAACTTTTTTTTCAGTTTTCCAGTTGTAATGAATGAAGCAGAATTCAAAATTAGTATCACTACAATTTTACATTGTAGAATTTAAGTTTTGTTAAAACTATGTTAGCACATAAGCAACTATGTGAGTAAAATATTTACAAATCAAAAAAGCCAGTGGAAACCAGAAACATACTGACACACAAAGTCTAATACTTAATTACTTAACAGCATATAGAATACTACATGGTACCCTATCATGATAAAAAGAAAAGATAGCTTAAAACAAATTTAAAAACTTTAAGTTTTAATTTCCACAGGACCCTTCTTTCCTATGCCCAAAGTCATGTGACCTTACAGAAGTCACTTAATATGGATCACATTTTTCTTCACCTATATAGTAGTCATAGTGATCATATAATTTTCCATCAATCCTGGGAAACAGGTTATAAAAAACATTGTCCTGGATGTTTCCACAGAATTCAAGGCATCTGGGTACAGCAGCTAAGAAGGGTCAACAATAGGGCCACCTGAGCAAGACTTGCATAATGACCTAACCAGTTGACATTGCAGCATGGATGAGGCAAATTTCTCAAGGCCATACTTCTAGATATAGGCTACAGACCATTACTTAATGCTAAGGGAGAGAGAATTAGTTTTCTCCAGAGATGAACCCCTCTTACAGGTTATCTCATTTGCAGTGGTGACGTGGACATATGAACAACACTAAATGGACTCAGTAGGTAATTCATGCATGCCTGCATACATACATACATGTATGTGTATGCATATACATATAATTATCGGAGAGGTCACAAATTCAAATGAGAGTGGTGGAGGCATAGGAGAAGTTGGAATGGGGAGAAATAGGACTGGAAATGATGTATATATATATATATTACTCAGATATGAAATATGCTAAAATATTAAAAACCAGAATTTAAGTCATCTAGAACCTCAGACCACAACTTTTGTGTGCTGGATTGTCAACATGTGCAGATTAAATTCTTAACATACATACTTCCAAAAATAATCTCTCTGAAAACAGGGTAATGACAGTAATTTGTAATTTGTCAAGATGTAATTTGTCAAGATGAGATCATGAGCTTAATATCCAGTCCAGTGTGACCAATGCTATCATTAAGAAATAACAACTTAAGCATAAGAGATCAACAGTTAAGAGCACTTGCTGATCTTGAAGAGGAACCAGGTTCAGTTCTTAGCACACAGAGCAGCACACAGTCATCTTTAATTTTAGTTCCAGGGATCTCATGGCCTCTTTAGGCACCAGAGACAAATACGATACGCACATCAACACGAAAGCAAATACTCATATAACACAAACAGATATTAATATAAAGAATGCGAACACAGACATATTTGCAGGGATAACACTGTGTAGAGATATGGGCAAAAGGACATCTACTTTTCAAAGAGAGACCTCAAAAGATCTTTGGAAGATATTGAATCTTCTGGCATATTAATTTTAGACTTGTAAATTCCAAAACTATGAGGCAAAAAATAAATATATCCTTTTTTTATTTTCAATCCATGCAAGTTATGGCCCTCAATTAGTACAAGGAGGCAAAGCAATGCCGGGTAGGTATTATACAAGTGTAATAGAAGTGTCAACGAGATGAAGCCATCTCAGATTCAGATGGACCCTAAACCTCCTACTTGGAAGCCTCATAGAAAGATCACCTGACAAGAGCTGAAGGTCTTAAGACAGCAGAGATACAGACAGCACTGATGCCTCCTCATGGGACAAGATGCTGAACACAACTGTTGGCCTCCAGAATTGCAAAGAAGCAGGCATCTGCTGGACACAACTTTGTTGACTCCTGCCTTGACCTTCTGTTCGCCATCTTCAGATCTGTGATCCGGGTTGTTGCCGCAGATATAAGCAGTGGGTTCAGTGCTACATAAAGAAGTGTGTGCACTGGTGCAGGGTCATGTGAAAATAATCACTGCACAGAGGTACCATCATCCATGACCTCAAAGAAATGGTCTCAAAGAAATGGAAAGTACAACAATGTTTCCCATTATTGGGAGAAGGAAGGAAGAGAGAAATGGTGAAATACTGACAAAGCGAACCAAGTTACAGGTAAACACGGACAAAAAGCTCTGTGTGCTGCCCAATATGGTGATTACATGCTATCTATTTTAAAAAGATAGAAGAAAAGCATATGAGTGTTTGCATCATAAGTGATTAATATTTGATCATACATACACACACATATATATATGTATATAGTATATAACTATCTAATATCTATACCCAGTATCTCTAACATTTTACGTTTTATGGATCAATTAAAAATAAATTAACAAAGGGTTGTCTCAGTTGGTAATGTACTTGGCATTTTAATATGAATACATTCGTTTGATCCCCAGAAACCATGCAAAAATAGGCATGCCTGGTAGCACTCAAAATACCATGTGAGTCGGGGACATGAATACAGGAGTATTTATGTAGCTCATTGGACAATCAGCAGAGTGTACTCAGTAAGCTCTAGCTAGTGAGAGATGCTGTCTCAAAACATAAGATGAAAGAACAAAACACAGCACTGGAGGTCACTTATGCTCTTAACCCACATGCATACATAGACACACATGGGCACATGTGAACATGCAAACATGTGTATAGGTAGACGTTAAAATAAAAATTAAATTTAAATGAAATGATTTTAAACTCTGTTTTAAAAAATCAGCTTTTGTGATCACACGGCTGCTACAGGCTGCAGTAGCTGCACTGGGGCCTCTCAAGACTTTGTCACAGCCAATTGCTCTCTGAGATGTGTCAATGGAGCCCTATTCATAGCTGCTGAATTTTTAGCTATTGCCATGTTCCGAAGGATGAACAGTCATTATTTTCAATTGTGTGTCAACTGTGAACCCAATAGATAGCTTCAAACTCATGGTCATGCATATGGCCCTGATTAAAATCAGAGTCAGGAAAGAAAGGACAGGAAAAGAAAGGAGAGAAAAGATAAAAGAAAAAAAAGGAACGGAAAGGAAAGGAAAGGAAAGGAAAGGAAAGGAAAGGCATGGATTGAGAAAGGGAACTGTAGAGATGAGATCATGAGTTTAATATCCAGTCCAGTGTGACCAATGCTATAATTAAGAGATAACAATTCAAGCATAAGAGATGGATCAGCAGTTAAGAGCACTGGTAGGGGTAGCAGGAATTCAGAGAGGGTCAGAGTGGGCACACATAAAATGTATACATGCATAAAGTTGTGAAAAACCAGATTCAACACCTAAAATTAAAAAGAAGGCTAGAAAAAGGGAAGACAGAGAGAGATGGAAAGAAAGAAAGAAAAAGAAAGAAAGAAAGAAAGGGAGAATGGAAGAAAGAAAGGGAGAAAGGAAGAAAGAAAGGAAGAAGGAAGACATTTGTTTTATTTTGGTTTTCTATCTTCTTGGGTTTTTTGTTACTTTGTTTTTATTTTCATTTTATCCTGAGAGAAAGAGAAAGGAAGAACATGAAATTGGATAGGTTCAGAGGGAAAGAAAATCTGGGAGAAGTTGTGGAGGAGAAAATATGATCAAAATATACACCATAAGAAAGTTAAGTCAAAAAAAAAAAAGAAGGAAGAGAAACTTTGCTTCTTTTATTTAGAAACCCCAGGAAGAAAGAAAAGGAGTAATAAACATAAGAAGATCACTTAAGAGAAAGTACTAACCACAACTGCAGTGGTGGCCAGAACAGACTCAGATGTTCACTGTGGGGAGAACAGCTGAGCAGCCTGGGAAAGGGACACATCAGGAGTCACCCTGCTCAGCAGAAAGGGATGGCATCTAGATTGGATTTATTTGGGGACGTAACTCTTTTTGCTGGTGATATATGTCTTCAAATTTTTGAATTTCAAGCCTAGTTTCTATAAAAGAAAACAAAACAAAACAAAAAACAACTTTCTACAGAAAAAGTGACCAACAATGGCCTTTAATCACCTATTTCAGGAAGCCTGACATGTCTGTCAGTAAGCAATGGATAACTGACGTTCTCTGAAGATGTCACAGAAGAGTTCCAATGGCTGCCTTTCAGCTTTCAGAAAGCTTATCCAAGACTGACTCAAATATGGAATCGAACTTATGACTCAAAGGTTAATTTTCATTAAATTACTAACAGTGAATGAATCAGAGGTTGTATTTAATTATTTTGACACTGGATAGCTTTATAGTAGCAAACTGGCCAACAATATTATTTTCTATTTGATGTATAATCCCCAAAGCAAAGGACGATTGCTGCTGTCACTGGCGTTTCTGTTGCTTTGAGTCCCTTCATTCTGAAGAAATCACCTCAAAGGAAACATGGCTGGTTGACTGTGAAAACATCATGACTCTCTGGTCAAGATTTTGAGCTCTGCCATTCTCCACTGGGATAAAAAATGTCACAACATTGTGGTAATATTAAATATATAAATAAGGCCAAAAGTGTACATCGTGGGACCATCTTGTCAATGTTAATTCTCTCTGCCTTTCCCATGCCATCACACTTCAATTAGAATAGAGAAAAGCCAGAAGAGTATCAATCCCACTCATATGCTCTGTTACCCATGCAGTCATATCATGTTTCTCCACTTTACCATGTTATCCTAAATGACAAATGCACATTCTTTTAGTGCAACCTTTCCAATGACACTTCCATATCCCCCTTTTCAGTGATTCATTAATACTAGTCCAGAAATTCTACAATCTTCCCTGTGCATTAAAGTTATTTGTATATCTACTATATCCAAGTAATTCTTCCTCAATCTTAATCTAGTTATAAAATTAACTCTGTTTTCAAAACTCCCTAAAACAACTATGTGTGCTCAAGCCCTCATATCCTCCTCCCACTCTCTTTATTTGGTGCTCACTGTAAGATAGCATTACTCCACAGAGACTCAGTTGTGGAGCTGATGTGGACATGTGTGGATTTTCTTACATTTCTTAGCTTAGCCAGCAACAACAACAGAACTTTGATTTGCTTCTCCCTGTGTTCTATCACTTCAATGCTTCCCCTATGTCACCTGTTAAAGACTTCTTTCTCATCAGCCTCTGGTACTGTTAGTAGGCACTAAAGACTTCAGGAGGTGGGGTGTGGTAGAAGGAGGGGCCTAGTCATGAAAGAAATACTGGCATTGTTTCTCAGACACCTGAGTGTGCATGTTTTCTTTCTCACACTCCTCAATAATGTACCACTTTACCACAGACCAGGCAGAGGGACCAAGGAACCATGGATCAAAACCATGAGCTAAAATAAAACTTTTCCTCAATGTGATTATGAGATAATTTGTTATAAGAATGAAAAGTTGATTAACCCAGCTCTCAGCCAACATACATTTTTGTCTGTCTTCTTTATGTTGGAATATTTCTGTAAATTGGACATTGGAGTCTTTGTTTCTCTCTTTTATTGGCTTCCTCTACCATATTTAATATAGGAATTCTAAAAAATCTCAGCATATATCCCTTTTATAAAAATGGTCCATGCTGTTGGTTCAGAAGACTGGTTCCTTGATGTTTACCTGTGCATGAGTAACGATCAACTTTAATTTATGGTGGCCGGAACCAAACAGCATCTTCCTACTATGCTAAGCCCCTAACAATTCTGTATTCTTCCTTTTCCATAATATATGATAGGATATAGAATATCCTGTAGGGTGAGGTCAGGATTTGGTCACAACCTATAAGAAATTTACCGATAAATATGATCTTCAGCACATAACGGAGCTCTAATTTCCGTTGTTCTCCTCCTGTTCTGAGTAGGTAACTTTCAGGTCTAGTGGTTTCTTTTGTGCTCTCTACATCTCTATATTCTCTTACCAGCCTCTCTCAATGTGTCAACTATTCTGTCTTTTAAAATTGAGTCCAAACTTCTTAAATATCAATGCTTTTCTCCATTAACCCTCCCTCATATGGGCTCTCCAAACTCTTCAGGAAATATACAAGACAGATCCCTAGCTTTAGGTCAAATAGCATCCTTTAAAACAAAATGACTTCATCCTACACATCCACAGAGCTTCTCCTTATTATTCTGTTTCTTCTTTCCCCTTAACTCCTATTAAAGTAAAGTGAAATTTTTCAATAGCTGAGTCCAAGTAAGAAATTGTTTTTCTATGGACTAATGATATCTATGAACTTAGGACAATAATTCCTACACAGTCAGCAATCAATACATACTTGTTAAATGAATGAAGGATTTAGAAATATGGATCCAGAAGGCATATGATTTTGGACTATAAGTCTTACTAAAGTCCTGAAAAATCAAAGGTGATAGCAATTGATTTAACCCCTATGGTAAACAGCCAACCAAAGAAACCCTAAAATTGCTAGAGATGTTTTTGGTTGCATTGTAGATGACCGCAAGAAAACCCTGCAAACAAAGAACTCAAATACATTTGAAAACAGGAACATGCTTAAGCCGTAAGGAATCACAACAGAGTCATCTATAAAGATGTCCCCGTAATGAAAAGGAGGAGAAATGAAGTGAATACACAAAATATCACAACTAGGAAAATAAAATTCTGTATTCATCTCCAGAGAGCTATGGAGAATAAGATTCAACTTCCAGAAGAATGCAAGGGGCTGCATAGCCTCAGAATCAGGAGCCAATCAATTTGTTTGCAGACTCTAGTCTCCTGTTCCTTCTTCATGTGTTTACTGCCTGATATTTGACCACCTCGCTGTTTGTTAGCAAGTCTCACAGGCAGAAACCTAGAAACACAGGGAAACTAAAGGGAGTTTAAAAACTACCTCTGCGTAGCTTTCGAGGGGAATATATTGGATATCAGCCTTGGCAGTAAAATCTTAAATAGATGAAAGAGTATTACCAGATGAGGAGGAGATGAGTAGGACTGAGAGAGAACTGGGAAAGGGACATGAGAGAGACCTAAATATGTAGTGGTACAAGTGTGAAAAGGGTAAAAGAACAAAGTTAACAAAAACTCTAAAAAAAAAAAAAAACCACAGCAACAATAAAGGCAACGAAGACGTTATTAGAATGGGCGGTGCTGGACATGCTTTTGCAAGTAAGTTGTTTATACTAGCTTGATCAAATTCTGTTGATTTAAGGTCTGAATTTGTGAAAAACATTGTGAGTGGATAGAATTTTATTTTCTGGATATGTTTGAATATGCAAGAAAGAAAAAATTAAAAGAGAAGGAGGGGAAGGGAAAGGAAGGGACATGGAAGCAGATGATCAGCTCTGGAAATCAAAATTGACTAGATTCATTGGCTCATGAGGTCAGGAGACGCCTCTGTCTTACCAGGAAGGATTACAGACAGAGGCCATGACGCCTGGCTTTTCTATGCTGCTTAGAGACTGACTCCAGATCTTTGTGCTTATATTACTTTACTAACTGAGCCACGTTTCCCGCACAGAGAGAGGTTCAACTTAACCTAACTCTATCTAGTAAGTGCTATGGGCAAGAACTATGCTATCATTTTCTCATAATGTTGTTGTAATGATTAAATGGCTAAACTATGAAACCACCTGATCCTCTCCACACGCCAAATCCCACCTTCTATGTCACTAATGTGTCCAAGTGGTCTGCAGCAGCATCTCATTTTAATAATTTATTTTTCTCTTCAATTTTTAAATTGACAGAACTCTGAATGCAATGTCTAGAATATCTAGAAAGCAATTAACATATAGTTAAAACTATCATGGGACATATATAAAAAGATACATTAAAATATGCAACAGAGACTTGTTTTAAAACAAAAGGAAGCCCTTTGATGTTATTCTTTAAATGTGTTTTCTAACTTCAAATGCAGAGGAGAGTGTAGCAAAAAGGTATTTTAAAAATATAACGTGACATCTCCTGGAGGGAGAAATTTTTCTTCCTTTTGTACAGATCAAAGAAAAGAAAATGTGTTGTTCTTTCAAAGTCACTTGAATGTAAGCTCTCTGAGAAGAGAATGCTCTGTCCCCCTCATTTATTACTGACTCACTTGATTACTACATCTTTATAATTGGCAATTAAGAAATAGTTCTGAGTGAATACAATATGCCCAGACTATAGTGGGATGGGCGCAAAATCCAGGCCCATCTGCCTCTGCAAGTGAGGCCATACATTCTAAAGAAAAGAGGTAAGTAATGGCAAGACAAAAGCTAGCAACTGGGCCAAGAATAACACAACTGTTACCTAGTCTCTGAACCACTGTGGAAGACCCTCTACAACACTGCTCGAGAACTCGGAGTCCACATGAAGGGTAGATTTAATGCATTCATTAATAGTTAAGAAATTACTAGTAATTTCTTAAAACAGAACGATATTTACTTCTCTTTCTCCCTTTTCACTTCTTTGTTCTGTAGTTTCTTGGGGCAGGGTACATAGAACACAGGCTAGCCTCCCGTTTATTGTATACCTGCAGCTGTATTTGAAAACTATAACTTCCTGCTCTGCCTCTATCACCCAAGTGCTGGGAGACCAGGAGCTTGTCAACATATGCACTTTTATAATTTTCATAAATTGACTAAAATAAACCTTTCATTGTAGAAACTAAACATAAAACTAAAAGTTTAGGGAAACTTTTCATTACTTCATTAAGAGTCAAATATGTTAGTTTGTATTTTTATAACATAATAGTAGTATAGAATATTACACTTAAATTATCAGTTATTCAGACTTAGGGTAATAAATCACCAACTAAAAGGGAGCAGGTCTTCTTTAATTATAAGATATGTTAGGTTCCTAGGTAAAAGGATTGTTAAATAGTGCTTAATTAGCACTGCATAATAGCAGCACACAGTCAGTGGGCATCTGTAGACATTGTCCCAATCTAATTATAAATTAGCTCAAAGGTTGCCAAAGTAAACAGGCCAGCCTCCACAACTCTTTGCCAACTCTCTGATAAGCATGTAGAACCAACAAACCAAGGAATAGAGAAAAAGAATTTACGACTAAGCCTATTTTTCTTGATTAAGTCCTACGAGAAGAAAGGTCATTTTCTTGCTTACTCTTTTACCGTTTGGAGCCCTTATCTTTCTTTTCTTAGTCACACTTATTTTTATGCATTATGCTCTACTTATGCATTCTTCAACAGTATCTTTATTTATGACTTTGTGAATCAACAGCTTTGTGATAGGAGGCGAAAGTCACTTAGCTAATTACACATGCTTGATAAGCTGCATAATAATAACCGCCACAGTATTATACATAAGTTGAAGGCGTGTAAACCACTCTCAATTGAAAATTCAAAGAATACTTTTCTTTAGTCATTTCAAAGCACTCTTGTTTCCTCCACACAGCTTCTTAAGCATACTATGATTTGACCCAAACTATGGCCTTAAATTTTTAAAAATAAAGGCCAAACTGTATGTCCCCCAAGCAACTGAAAGCAAGTACTTCTGATGAAAGGTTGATAAATTTGTTAACCTAAGTATCTTCCCTATAATGCAATCCCATAAAACAGAATCATTTAGACACTCCCTCCCCCACAAAGATGCCATAATGAAGTCTGACCCATGCATGGAGAGATGGGATACACAACACTGGAATATTAATATGATTTCTGTAGGAAGATTGAAATTTCTATCAAGTTATGAATAAGGTCAAAATAACACTTAGAAGATTTACTGCCTTAGAAAATCATACACTCCTATGAGTGATTTACTGGCTGTTATATAAAAACAGAGTGTGGACATGCTGCATTTCAATGCGAGCTTGCAGCTGTCAGTGTCTACATTTGCTCAATCTGGCTAGAGGATGATTTGAAGGTTGATTTAATTGTAGCTTCTGAATCACGTTCTCCCCATATTTTAAATTGTTTAACGTAAATATATAAATGTTAAAGACATTTGGAGACTGTAAATATTTCACATAAAGAACAAAATATCTAATTTTTCTTTTTCTAGAAGAGTAACTAAAAATAAAAACGACTCTTGAGGGAAAAAAAATCACCATTACCCAGTAATAGAAACTGCCCCGTAGCTGTAGCCATTTTACCCTTATGGTCAGAAAGTCCATACAGTATGCAGGATGATCTAAGAATATACACCAACATAAAACAAAGGTTTTGACTGAACTGATTATTTTGAAGAAGGCCGCACATTTTTACATGTTCAGGAAGACTACAGGGACCAATACTGACCATCTGTAAAGGCAGTCCTGTTTGGGTTCATTAGGCAGCATAAAAGTCAGGTTTTTTTTCTTTATGAGGAAAGTCTTGGCAAAAATCACATTCATGGGGCCACTGCCCATAGGAGAAGACAGGTGCCAGCAAGGAGCTCTCCCAGGATTGTCTTGTGCTGGCTCTCCTGACCCCATCATTCACCTAACACTCACTCCTCAGCATCAGCAAGCAAGTCATCCTTTGGGAGAGTATCCTTCTTCCTCTGTAAACTTAGACATCGTTTTCATTTTCACTTTCATACATACCTCCTTTTCTACATATTTTCTTGCCGGGTTTTCTGGCACATTCCTTGGATATTCTTTTTACTGAAAAATGAATAGAAGACTAGAAAATAACATGGCGCTCTATCACAGACCGCCGGAACATGCAACACCACTAGCTAACTTAGTGTACACTCCTGCTTTTACTGAGCGCTAAGGAGCCCCAATTCCTTGAGCCTGCACATGCAATGAGGAAAACGTTGATGCATCTTCTCAGGAGTCATTTGGTAGGAAATGGAAATTAGGAGCCCATTTCTACCTAAATATACGTGCTGTGGAAGAAAGAAAATGAGTAGGCACAGTGAAAAAATAAGAACAGATACACTGACACACAAAAAAAACAAAAAGGAGCAGCATGCAAGCATGTAAAATATGTCTACATGCCAACAGGAAAAGCCATGCATACTACCAGTACATGTGAATTAATATTGTTAGAACTTAGAATAGAAAAATAAATACACATATCTCCCTGGGTTCCTGCAATGAACTCACCATCTTCAGTTGGGACATAGATGTTTAAGTATAGACAGTCTTCACTCTGGTCTTGCACATAGGATGAAACCACATCCAAGTTATTGGTGAACCATACAGGAAGCATAACTTCAGGCAATCTGCCATCAATGATATTCTGGGGACACACAGGAGCAAACTGAGTGGCATTCCGGATATCAGACCAGGGAGACGGTGGTTCTGGAGGCTGAAAACGATGTTCTCCTGTTGGCGGAGCGGCATATGGAACCCCAAGAAACTGAATGACAGGCCCCAAAATTTCATTATTGAGTTCTTTCTTAATTCCCCTTATCTTGCCGAAGTTAGTAGTAACCAATGGGTCTACATCATCCAACTTTTGAGAGAGGACGTGAAAAGTCTGTAGCAAGCATCCCAACAAACAGAGAGTCAGCGACGCACCCGATCCCCTGTGGACCACACATGCCATCATGGCTCTCCAAACATAATTTGGCCACGTGCATCTGGGAAGTGCCATGGTCCCACATTAGTTGTCTGTTTATCTGCTACAGTGAGGCAAATATGTTTGTATCCACTGGAGAAAGATGAAATGATGGATGAAGGCAGCTCCAGTTTCTCAAATCTGAGCTCGTGAAGGAACGCTCAAAGCACTCTTCATGCAGTAAGTAGCTCCCATTGATTTCACACAGACGGATGCCGCATCTTCAATCATCACTATTCATCAGAACATCCCCTATTGACCATTCTGTTTCCGATAGTAGCAATGTGGTGAGAGTGGCCATTGATGTAGATTTCCCTCGTATAAATCAAATCCAGTTAGCTGTGGGTCTATATTCTAGAGAGAACAAAATGAAATAGATCATTAGTGAAAACAAGTTAACAGACGAAGTGACAACTAGATGTTTTACAATGAGAGTGGCGAGAGCTGGGCAAGTTGAACGTCACCAAGAGGTCACGGCTTGAAGTAAAACGACAGGTACAGTAGTTACCATAGGTTACTGAGCCGCTCCCGACTGAATATACAAACACTGATGTAGAGACAGACTTTGTCAAATACACACGTCTTCAAGCATTGTATGCTACCATGTCTTTTCAGCGCTGTAGGTTATACATGAAAATTTCTTCCTTATTGATAATTTAATAATTTCAATTAGCTAGAGAACCAATCAACAAACCTACTCAGAATCAGCATCCCATAAGCAGACCCCACAGACTCCTATTTTGAAAATTGTCAGTATACGAATGGAAGATCAAGATGTTAGAATGATTATATGTATTGAAAAATAAATAAAAGGAAGTAACCAAATCCATATTGATGAATAATGAGAACAAATATATTTAAATCCTGCCTAGATGTGAGTTCAGGTTCCTTGCCATTTCTCAATTTTGCAGAAAATATCATTTACAGAAAGTTTCTTTAAACTTAACATCAAAAATTTAGCAGGGAAAATGCTATGATACAGCACATGTAAAAGAGAAAGAAATTGCCATCTTTTTTATAGACTGAAGATATTTCCCCATCTAACTATAAGTTTCAGCTCACAATGAATTTACAATGTGTAAATAAAATTTTGAGTAAAAGTCAATATGTTTTAAATTGCAAATTTTGTTCTCACTATTTGTGAGAGATCAAAGGAAGAATACAAAAGAAGCAGGGCAATTTAAAAGAACAATCACACCTAATTGTGACATCTTGCATATTAACACTCATCAAACATCCCATGCTGTTTATTCAGTGCAATTGAAAATGCATCCAAACAAGCCCTAATACTCAGCTACTCAGCGCAATGCAATCTGCAGGCTCATCTTGCACCGACTGTCAGAGCATGCAGCTCTGCAAACTTGTCTTTTAGTGCTCAAGCCTCCTTTTAAATTGCTTACTTTGGAAATAAGAGTGTTGATTTGTATTAGAGATGGTTCTATCCTGTCATAGTAGAAGAAGATCCCTGAGGAAGTGCTGGTCTGGCAGTGATACTGCCTGACTTTGTGTTATTTTAAAGGAGTCTGTAAAACTATTTAGGGCAGTAGGAGATTTGTTTGTGAGGCTGATTCTCCTTTGCTTCTCAACAATCCACCACTGGAGAAAATAAGACGATAAATGTCTTTCTTCAAGGGTATTCCAGTCTGGGTTAATTCCCCTACTTTAACTGTAAAAGCCCATTAACAAACAAAAGGTAAGCTTAGACCCTTCCTCCACATGCCCCAGAATTCCTGCATTGACGGAAGATTTAGCAACAGCAGCTCATGTCTGTAAAGAGTGTATTATGGCAATGTGCTCTCTGAATCACGGCTGTAAAGAATGTATTTTACCCATGTTTGCTTTGAATCTTGGGGGTTCACAGTGGGGCTGAGTCCTGTTTGACTTTTGGGGTTAAGAGGTACTATTCTGACAGATAAAGAAGAATCACCACGGGAGGCCAGGAACCACTTACTTAACCATTTCCCTGAGCATCATTTTCAATTACTGCGATTTCCGGACATTCTCCTCCAGGAGATTGGTATCTCATTAATAGGCTAAGATAGTGGTTGGGTTATTAACAAAATAACACTCCCCCTTGCACTTACAAGCTTTTACCCTCCTTAATTGTGTTAAGATAAAACTGACTCTGGGTTTCCATTGATATGTTGTTTTAATAGAATATTGGAAGAATCAGAAATCTGCATAGCATAGAGAATTTTCTAATTTTCCTGAGTTTTGTTCCAGTGGTTCCCCAAAATATCCCATGTTACATGTGTGCAATTATGAAGAAATATAGTATCGATCTAAAATTATTTTCTAGCCATAAGTATTCTAATAATCTTTTCGTTCAGGTAATGTAAAAAAAAAAAAAAAAAAAAAAACCTGGTTTGTCTTAGTGAGATATTTGAAAGTAATATGCTTTTAAAAGATACTCATTTTGAAGTTTTATTTTTTTTATTATTAACGTTTCTTAAGTGGATGTCAAGCTCTTAGGTTTAGTACATTTACATTTTATTCAGTACAATCCTTTGAAAATGGGCTCAACTCACAGACAATCAAGCTTCCAAAGGTTAAATATGTTGGCTAGCATCTGTGCTTATCAATAGAAGAGCCAGAGTTCATGGCCATCTGATGTAAAACCTGGCCTCCTGACCATTTCTTCTGTACTATTTTCAATTTGTAATTATTTATGGAAACTCATTGTGGGACTATAAAGTTGGCACAGTAGGTAAAGTGCACACCATGCAAATATTAGGGCCCAAGTCTGGAGACCCAAGTCTGGAATGCACTGTAACTCTTAAGGATGGAAAGGCAGAGTCAAAAGAGTCCCTGGGGCTCATTGGCTAGCTAGCTAGACTAACTGAATTAATCTTAGCTTCAGTGAGAGATTCTGCCTCAAAAATAAAGGAGAGGACAAGGGAGGAAGATAACCAACAACCAGCCTCCTTATACTCATGCATATAAATATGTACACACACACAACACCACCACACACACACACACACACACAACACCACCACACATACACACACACACCACCACCACACATACACACACACAACACCACCACACATACACACACACAACACCACCACACATACACACACACACACAACACACCACCACCACCAACACCAACACCAACACACACACACCATACACACAACACCACCACACATACACACACACACAACACCACCACACATACACACACACACCACCACACATACACACACACAACACCACCACACATACACACACACACACAACACACCACCACCACCAACACCAACACACACACACCATACACACACATACACACCACCACCACCACCACCACGAACAACACACACACACACACACACACACATACAATACTACCACACATACATACACACACACAACAACAACAACAACAACACACACACACATACCACCACTACCACCACCACCAACACACACACACACAACACCACACACACACACACACAAACACACCACCACCACCACCACGAACAACACACACATACACACACACACACACACATACAATACTACCACACATACATACACACACACAAC
>NW_022196899.1:19513915-19558727 GCF_008632895.1 Mastomys coucha
CTGACCCCGAGGAAAGCCAACCCACAGGTTAAATACTGTATGGTCAGCCACCCAGGTAAAGCCACGTGCTGCTATCTAACAGGCCCACACAGCGGAAGCACGCCAGTTGACTCAGCCCATAACCAAATAAGGAGTTGTTTACTTCAAGAGTGCTCGCCATCAGACTGGTGGGGGGGGGGCGGCGGCCAGCGCCATCTTTGAGGTGTGGTGCTTCGTGGCTCTCCACACACACCACCACCAACAACAACAACACACACACACCACCACACACATGCACACATACACACACACCACCACCACCTCCAACAACAACAACAACACACACACACAACACCACCACACATACACATACACACACATACAACACCACCACCACCACCACCACCAACAACACACACACACACACACACACACACACACACACACACACACATAAAATTCTTCATGGTCCCATAGTATTTGAACTTGAATTACCAAAATGGTTTGGATATTATATATGCTTTTAAAATATGGCGTCAAGTGGGGCTCTAACAACTTTACGGAAACAAATTTTATTTGGTTTAACTTATTCTTACTGGAAGTCTAGTTTATTTTGTGTGGCATTCTATTTTTAATAAATTTTACTTATTTAATTAAATGCTGTGATATTCTTGAATATACAAAATTGTGGTGATCATTTTATGAAAATATCTCTTACATTCAGAGAGACAGGAACTTTTTATGTCCCTCACAGCCAAGTTACTGATGCACCTTGCAGACAGTTGGCCTGATGTCCTGCTGAGAATTCAGCCTATTTGTTTAACCTGACTTTAAGAGAACAATGAAACAAACACCCTTAAGTGCCATGAATTTCTGTATAACCAACATTTACTCTCTAAGCTAATGGACACCTTTAATCTTGAGTTAAGCACTCCTAATCCAAGTAGTAATGTGTGTGCATATGTGTGCCTGTGTTACAGTGATACTTTGGTAAGATTAATAAACAGGTTGGTAAAAGTCTTATGCGACAAATATTTGCCACAAAAGTTGGAAACTATCCACGATGTTGCTTCATGATTGGTCAGTTTGCTGTAACTCCCTGTAAACTATTAAAAATCTCTTACGATGTATCCCTGAGTCTTTTCTCCATGTGATGTTTCCTGTGCTGTTCATAATTCCAAAACAAAGCTCTTTATTAGGGACAAGACAACCACAGGTAACAGAAAACATGTCAGATACACAACACAAATAAGGTACAGACAAGCCAGACACCACAAACTACAGATAGAAGGAAGACCTAAGGGGAAAGGTAGAGAATATAAATAAACTTGCGCTTGCTTTTGGAGGACTTAATCCACAGGGAAGACTTGAAGTTTCTTTCCTAAATGTAACACCAACAGAATTTGGTGCCCCTGAGGTTGTCTTACTGAACACACACAGTATTGTTGAAATAAAAATGTGTAGCATGGCATGAGTTTGTATTGTGGTGATGTATGCGAAGTGTCCCCCACAGGCTCTTTTTTTCAGACACTTGGTTAGGATACTTGCTGTCTCAGGGATATTATGGAGATAAGGCCTTCTTAGAGTAAGTGTGTATCTGATTGTGGGCTTTGGGGGTTTATAGCCTTGCACGATGTCTGGTTCAAGCTCTCTGTTTTAGAAGATGAGATATTTCAGCTTGTGGCGTGGGCTGCCTGCTGCTGTGTCTCTCCTGCCATAATGGATTCACCTCTAAATCTGTAAGCCTTAAGTAAACATTTTTTTTATTAGTTGCTTCTGGTCATAACATTTTATCACAGCAACAAAAAGTAACTAATGGGCTTATCAACAACAACAAGAAACCCTTCAAATTAATGAAAGACCAAATGTGCACAATAACAGAGCAAATGATATAAATGAATAACAAAGTAGTCGGAAATTGAAATTCTATATAACCATGAAAATAAAAGAGCTAAAGTATCAGTGTAGACAGATATTAGAGTTTTTTGAATTAAATCTCAAATGAATAGGAAAAGTAAACAGTTATTCAAAAGAGTTAAAAATTAAAAGCAACACTATTTATTATTAACAGATGTCTAAATACATGGTAACAGGTGAGTTGTCAACACTAAATAATAGGGACAATGAATGGAATTAATTCTAGTAATTAATTAACTGAAACCTAAAATGGATAGCCTATGGTGAGCCTTCAAAAGGCCAATAATTAATACAGTAAGTTTGACAAATTCTGAGTATCTAAATAGTGTTGGCTAATGCTCACGTATATGGAATCTCATGATGAATTCTCTGTATTTTCTTTATGCTTTCAATACTTTTGAATGAATAGAATAAACCAATTGAATAAAAATATCTAGGAGACTATGATCAATGTATAATTTATATATACTCATATGAAAATGTCCTGATGTAACAAATTATCCAATACAATGAATAGACACAATGAGCATTTAAAAATAAATTGACTCTTAGACCAGACAAGTCCCATACTAGGAGGAGATTAGTCTATCAGTTCAAGAAAGACTATGTTTCTGCAATTCACTGCTAGATAGTCCTTGCTCATAACGTTTTCTCTTATTTCTTTCCCTAAGTTGAAGCATGGATGGTCTCAATAAGGTGATATAAAAATAATAAATAGTATTCAAGGAAGCATTCTAAGTAGCAGTACATGTAGCCTTCATTTGTTCACTAAGAGAGCCATTTTCTCCACTATATTATTTCTTGGTAAACCATGTTAAAAACAAACTAAAATTATTTAAGACTGTAAAGAATAACAATATCTATACAATATTTCATCCATCCAACAAATATTTATTAAGAACTTACAATGTGCAAGCTAATGTGTTAAATGCTACAGAAAATTTAAGAAATATCTGGTTGCTTCTAAGTAGACCATGATATTATAAAAAATTAAGTCACATTAAAGAAAAGTTCTGATACAGGTTCTTATGTCATAGATGGGCAGAGAGATGGCTCAGTGGGGAAAGGTTTTTGCTGCTGATCTTGACCACCTAAGTTTATTCCCAGCAATATACACATTAGAAGACTTTAACTGACTTCCATACGTTGTTCTGTAACCTCCACATGCACACAATAAATAAGTAAACGTAAATGACTTAATATGTGTTCAGTGGATATATGACAGACTGGGAAAGCAATCCAGCATGAACAGACCTCTATCATTGTAGACTCTTGTCTCTTTGAGTAGCAGTATCTACTTATAATCTACCTTGCCTTTTAAAAGTCTCTGCTTTTATTTGTTTTAATGTGCAAGCAATATTTCCTCTACAGAGGTTCAATCCAGGCAATAATTTAATTAATTTAATAATAAAGGTTTCAGTCAACGATCAAATCTGCTTACATGGCAGCTGTGTGACCAGCTCATTGAGAATGAAACACAACATCAGTAGACCTTTGCCTTCAGGTTTTCCACTGGTGGTGACCAAAACACAAAGATAACAAATATGAGCCTATAGTGGAGGAACACTGAACCCCTAGCATAAACATCTGCATAATAAACACATTTCCTTGTCTTTCTTTGTGTGCATTGTCCTTTGCCTGTAATGAAGGTATTCAGTGAGCCCAGCCAAGTCCTTTTTGCTCACCAAATATTTCAAGAAACTAGAGGGCAACTATATCCCACAGGAAAAAAAGCAGGATCAATGCCATGGTCTAAAAGTTGTTTGACATGAATATAAGAGACAAGTCTGCCTCTGGTGAGTGGCCTGAGACCTCATGATCTCAAGACATTGAGAAGAAGCCATCAAGGTTAAGTATAAAAGGGCCCAGGATGGAGAACATGTTCCAGGGAAATTAATAATAATGATTCGTGAATTGGACTCATGATCTTTGGGCACAGCTCAGATTCTCAGGAAGTTGAATGTAGAGTGCTGAGGGCTCATTTTCACACTCAGAGTTGCACATAGGACCTAAGAGAAGGAGGAATTCATTGGCATTCCCTTACTTTCTATTAGGGCTGTTTTCATGGAATATCCTAATCCTTCATGTAGATCTTCTTCTCTCTCAAAATTTTGATTGTCCCCACCAACACAGAAAACCTGACATGGGATAAAATATAAGGGTTCATTATCCTTCCTGTCAGGAGGCGACACTTTAGTTTTCCAGAACTCAGAGGATGAACTCTAGATATAGTTGGCAAGGCAAGCCCTTAGACACTAAACTGTTTAGATTTTACTTAGATTTCATCAACAAGTTATGGGAACCCATTATAATTCCTGACAGGGGAGGAATATTATCAACCTTATTTACAAAAATATAAACTAGCAGGCTTGTAGAGCAAGAATGGCCAAAGTAAGTTGTCCAGGTCCAACCAACATCAAGACAATTATACATGAAAAGAAAGTGGATGTTTTTGCTATAGAAAAGTAGAAGAAAATTAACGTAAGCTTTACTAGTATGTCTATTTGATTTAAAGCCAGCATCTCCACGAGGTCACTAAAACATAAACTACCGAGTTGTCCTTTGGAGGGCACGGGTTTTAGTATAGTCCATTGAAGTCACTTTGTGACTATTGTTCATTTTCAGCGTGTGCTAATGCATCAAAACTTATAAAAGTGGGCAAGGTTATTTGTCTTTTAACACAGTACAGTTAAAGCAGACTTTGCCTAAAGGACTACCGGGCAAATCTATCGCATAAGATAAATATAGATGTAAAGAAATAATAGTAATCACATCGTAAGAATAGAGCAATGTCATGAAAAAAAAACTTTGCCTTTTACTACAAGATCATTTCCAGCTACATCAAAGGATTGGAATCAAGAAATACCTAGCCAGAAGTAATAACAAATGAGAAAACCTTAAAGACCTCAGTTATATAACTTCATAAGGAGTTTACATCCATCCCATCCATCCCATTAGCTGACCTGTATGCCCTAAGAATCCATGTACCTTGAATATTGAAAAGTGCTGCCATCATGGATTTATCAGCCTTTTAAAACATACTGGATTTGTCTTCTTTCTGTGGGTGATTCCAGTTGTGTGTATTCCCGGTCTGGTGATATACACATTTATGGGACAGCAAATGTATATATTTTACACGTTTGAGGGTTTGCTTCTCCAAATATAAATTGAATCATAACAAAGTTGTGACAACCACAACCTTGAGTAGATGGGTTGGAGGAAAAAAAAGGAAGAAATTTCCTTTCATATTGAGTGTGAACTCTCACTGGGGGCCATCCAGAATTCTGTTAAACTGATAATGAGCCTGCACATGGGGGTAGGTCACCAAACAATTTTTGAACCTTCCTCAATACATATATGTATCCACACCAATTAGTCCTCACACCAGACTTAGAAACTACGTATCCTTATTTGAAATGGGAAAAAAAAAAAAAAAACCCGAGGCTTTAATTAGCTAGATATCATGTGGAAGGCCAAAAATGCAAGGAAACACAGATTGAAGGTACAAGCACAGGACTGCCCAACTCCGAACATATGTCTAAATGGGTATGACACAGAGCGCTCAGCTGTGCACCCCAGTGAGACCAATTCAGTGCAGCCATATGCTCACTGCGGCTGAGTATTTGAGGAGTGTGGAGCACATGAGACACCAACAGGAAGGAAACAGAAAAAGCTGGGGACCGGCATGCTGGGGTTAATTAATAGGCATAATTTTGAGTGGCTACGAACAGTGTGGTATTGGAACCTTATCCAGAAGCAATTTATAGCTGGTGGCAAAAGGAGGTGGTGAAGGAAGGCCTGTGGCGTCGGGAGCTAAGAATGCTAGAGTTCTGAAGAGCAATGATGACAAGGAAAGATAATTCTAGTGTCGATATCACCTGTATCAGACGGTTGGGGGGAAACAATACCACAGCCTACAAGAGGGAAAATGAGGAGTACATTGAAACCCAAAGTTTAAAGAAGGTGTTTTCTGAGATGTGACTCTCAAAACTCAAGACACTCGTGACATACAAGTCTGAGGGATGCTGGGCCAAGGCTGTGGCCATTTGAAAGGGGTACATTCAGATAGGGATGGTGTTACACTCCTATAAGTTCAGCTTTGTGGGGAGGAATTAGGAGCTTCAAGAATTCAAAGTCACCCTTGAGAGTCTGTTCTACTTTAGATCTTGAGGGTGGGGTGGCAATGGTGTGCGGACATGTTTGTTTTCCATGACCACCTAAAGCATGGATCTCAATTTATTATCTCACTTCATTCACCTGGGCACCATGAGGTAGCGATCATTCCTATATCTTTGTAACCTGTTGTTAAATCTGAGTCAGAAGTAATGCCACTGGAACCCTTGCCAACAAGACAAGAGCAGAGTGACCCGGAAGCCTGGGAGGGAGACGCGATGGAAAGGTTAATGGACTCGTTTGCTCTCTCTTAGTTTCACTCAGTGCTTCCTTCCAAGACGAAGAGCAGGCTGGCAGGCTTCACTAATGTTGTGGAGTGATTTCCCTTCTCCTTTCTCTGCAGAAAAGCATAAATGGTTCTTTCTCTTTGCTTCTTTTCCCTTTGGGCTATCTCGACTCTCTACCTCTCCAGTGATATAAAACAAAATGAAGAAAATCAGATGTTGGGAAAGACAAAGAAAAACTTGACAATCTCCTGAAAATCAACCAACAAGGTGTCTCAAGGTCTGAGGACAGATTCTACCTAAGTACACAGTAAAGTTTATACCAGGGAGCAAGCCTGCTCTCAGAAACCAATGAGAGGGAAGCAGCTCAGAGCAGGAGGAATGGGCAGGGCCTTGGGGTCCTCTCCATCTTCCCTGGAGACTCTTCTCCCTGTCAATGTCTGCCTGGAGGAGACCTGGCTAAAAGCCTGCAAGGCCTGCTGACGGGTCAGTTCTTTCTGTCTTGATTTTTCTAGCCATTAAAAAGAACTCTTCCTCTCCAACTGTCCAAATATTTATCATCCTCCTGGTGCTGATCCTATTGTACCCTTTTTCACAAAAAAATAAAACAAAAACAAAACAAAACAAAACAAAAAACAAAGATAAAAAACAAGCAAAAAAAAAAAAAAAACCAAACCAAACAAACAAAAACAGCCTCCTCAGTTTATAAACTTCAGCTTTAAACAACAAGTACAGAAGCAAAGTAAATCAGGAACGCTGTGCTTCTCGTGGAAGCTGCTGTAGACCGGGAAACATAGTGAGAACTCTGGAGTTTGGGTTTCTTTAAACAACACAGAAATGTTATAAGAGCATACTTTCCTTTTAATCCCAGGGGTGAGGATATGGAGCTGCTTTGATTTGCCCCCGTGCTCTACCAGAGGTACAGCTTTGCCAGCCCCAGATAGCTTCAATGACTGTGTGATAAAAAATGTGGGGAGTTTTTAGAAGGAATATAAATGCCAGAGCCTCATAGGTGGGTGGTTTTTGGTCATTCAGGGTGGTTGGTTGTGATTTGCTAGTAGTCATGCTCAATGAAGAAAAATTAGATTCAAGGATGTCCCTCCCTCCCTCCCTCCCTCTTCCCTTCCCTCCCTCTTTCCTTCCCTCCCTCTCTCTTTCTTCTATTTTTCTTTCTCTCCTTTCTGGTGATAGCAATGAGACAGGGAGTGGGTGATAAAGGTTGGGAAAATTAAGAACCTACAAGTAGCAAAGAGCAGCTCCTGGAAAGGGCAAACCAACCGTATGCACACCTGTTCCTCAGCCTACTGTTTAGTCATCAGTGGTCACGTGGTCACGAGATATTTGAGAGTCTGGAGAGGGATTCCAGACCTGAATTCTGATGGATGACTAGGAAGTGGCAGTTTAAGTTCAGGGGGGTATCCTGTGCAAGGGAGATGCAACTGGACCTGCAAATGCCATGGAGACTGAGGCTTCTAAAAGAAGCCAGCAGAATAATAAAACGTGCATTCCAGACTGCCAAAGAGAAGGGTTAAGAACTTAAGACTTTGTAGGCAACTATAGGGGTTAAAGTAAAATATATATATATATATATATATATATATATATATATTTGAATTTGAAAGACTAATAAAGATTATGTGGGAGGATCTGGTAGGAGGAAGAGGAAGGGGTAAACAGTGTAATTATATTCTGATCTAATCTCAAAACAAACAATTTAAAAATTCTTGTGTTGGGTAAAATAAAAATGATCAAATCATTAAAAACAGCATGGTGATAAATCTAGCCTTACTCATTGAGGACAGAGGTTATGCCTTTTGCACTTTCAGATTTTAATAACCGGACATGGTTCTACAGGACTTCACAAAGTCCTTCCTGAGTGAAGCACTCTGGCTCCTTCAATCGTGTTCCCTCCTCTAACATCATCCTTCTTTTGGTTTGTGGGTTTGGAATGCCTCATCCCTCTAAAGTCTTTAACTTATAGAGATTCAAGCAAGAGGGGATAACATAGAACTGTGTTAAAGGTCAGTAAAAATGACTTTTTATTCAATAGAGGGGCATATAGACTGCTATAGAAATGATGAATTACTGTTCAGTAAGATGAGGATTTGAGGAAGCTACGGCACGTTTTCTGACAACCTGAAGGGAAGGAGCTAGAAGTAGCATCTTTTTATAGTTTTGTTTTTTATTATTATACAGCTGGACACTTCTAGAACAAACACCTTTTCACCTGTTGGCTGAAGTTGGAGAGCATCTTACCCTCCGTCCGTGCCTTTCTATGGGGGTGGAGAAAGGCACTTACCATAAACTGTGCAAAAGGAAGGTTTTTTTCTATTTATTTTGAACATATTACGAGGTAGCATCTCAAAATATTCATTTTGAAATCTAGAATCTATTTAGGGATCCTGACTTCATGAGGTGAAGGAGCAAGCAGAGATGAGACAGAGGGTTCTTAAAAAGTCAGGGGCAACAGATTGGATGCATATGTAAAGTACTGCAGGACATGTTTTTCAAACCAATGGATGACCCTGTGATCTCCCCGAAGAAAATGAATAAACCACTCAGGAGCTCAGAGGAGACAGCCAGGTAGAGCTGATTGCTTCCCTTGATATTAAATTGATGCTCTTGTCTGATCGGGCCAACCATAGGTCACAAGTCATCGCTTGTAGAAGCAACTTAATTATGCTTTCCAGTATCTTATAGAGAAACGGGCACAGGCAAAGTACTGTGGCATTTCCCAACCTCCACTGAAGCTTATTTTTGTTTCCAGTGAGTAAGAGTTCCTGGGAAAAATGGAAAAAAATCACCCTTCCTGGTGCCCTGTTTAATTAACATTCCTTTAAAGAAATCCCTCACTGCTAGAGAAGGGCCACCACTTTGGAGCAGGAGTGGCTCCATGCCAGCGGTGTCAAGGTGTCAATCATGACCTCTCCGGGATGATTAGTACAGAGAGTGTACTTAGGCTTCTGTGCCCCTGTCAGCCCCATCTACTGCTGGAATTGGCAAACACTTAGTGACTATTGCTTACGGAACAAAACTCTGTGGACTTAGAGTGAGACCACCGACTTCTTTTATATAAAACACCAAATACCAACAATGGCTGTCTGTACCTGCTGACCTTATACAGAGTTTGAGCAGTGACTCTAATGATAAAAATATTACACGAGCAATCTTCTTCGGGTGCAGACACGTTTTCTTCTGTATTACAATGCTGTTTGAGCTTCTTACAAACACAAGATTTTAAAAAGCACTCTGTTCATGGACCATTTGTGTAGCACATTAAAAAAATCAGATATCAATAATAATTTAACACGCACATTGGCATAATGAATTATCACATACTTTCAATAAATTATAAGAATAGACATAATTCTACTGTTTTAGTAATCTTTTTTATTTTTATTTTTCTCTTTTTGGTGTTTTGAGACAGGGCTTCTCTGTTTAGCCCTAGCTGTCCTGGAACTCACTCTGTAGACCAGGCTCTGCCTTCCAAGTGCTGGGATTAAAGGCATGTGCCACCACTGTTCGGCTAAATATATTTTTTTCTTTTTTTGGTTTTATTAATTCTTAATTAATCCTTAAAATAAAACAAGCTTAATGTGATTATCACTAAAACTTTTAAGATTTTCAAATTATTATTTTTGGAGCATATAGTACATTCCTTTAAAAAATTGCTGTATCTTCAAATAACAACTGATTGCATGGTTTAAGAAAACAAAAACAAAAGTAAAATGACTGAGGATCAGTTAAGTAGGGCACACTCATCCATGCTGAAATTTCGGCTAAACTGATCAATCCATGCGGAGGAAAACAATCGTCTCCAGTGCTGTGCCCACCAATGAACCCACCCGGCTCCAAGGGGTGCTCCCAATCCAATGGTGAAACAGATGGCCCTGTTAAAACTAAATGGGTCATAAAACAAAAACAAAAGCCATGCGCCTGGGAAAGCAATTGGTAAGCATGGGGCTTATGATAGAGATGAAGAGGAGATGAGAAGGTGGGAGAGGAGAGAGGACTCCAAATACATTATGTTCATGTATGAAGTTGTCCAAACAGCAGAATTAATATATTTTAAATGAGTACCCTTTAATTACTCATAATTAGAAATAGTTTACCACTAAAAGTATTAACTAAACCAATTCCCTTAAAGAACTCCCTGGTCTGTTCAAAAATGAAATTTAGAAAAAAATATGTTTTATAAACTACCACAACTCCAACATATCACAGAATGGGACAGCTAGTGAGTGAAATGACTCATCAATGGAAATAGAGGGAGACTAGAATAATGTTAATTATCTATTGGGTTCAATCAAGTCCTCTTAAGGCGCTAGCCAAGGTGGTCTTCTTGGCCTCCAACAGAAGAAAGAGATGACAAACAACTTAAAAATAAGCTAGTAAATAAAAATCACAATGTATCATCTGTATATATGCATGAACTTATTTTAAACACTGTATGTCTTATTTTAACAATGATCTATAGTTAGATGACAGCTCTACGTGCTGGGGAAAAGCCCGAACCTTTGCCATTGTGAAGGCTGTGGACACTGATATTACGGGGTCTCTTGAATATGTCAAGGGGTTTCATCCTGGGATATTATCATTAAAGACTACAGCTCCAAATTGTAGAGAGCTTTGGCATCCTCAGAACATGTGCATTAGGACACTTGGCACAATTGAAGAAGTCAAGAAACTGGTGATGTTTTTACCCATAAGAGAAGGATAGATAACATTGTCACTTGTGTATAAAGTTTTGGACAGCCACGTAATACAGATTTAAATCAAAAATGACAGATCCACTGACTCAAAACATAATGGTTGCTGAAGTAAGCCTGTATGCCTTTCAGGTTAACTATTGAGTGGCTTAAGTATTGCTTTCAGGTGCAGAGAGCGTGACAAGCTGTTGGTCAATGTTATAAGCAGGAAACAGTGTTTATCGCTCACGAGTCCCTGGGGATGGTTTGTTTTCCAAAGAAGAATTTTTAGGCTACTGGTGACCACAACTTGACTTGTATTAAGCTGATATTCCCTAAATGAATTTGCAAGCATAGTGAATGTTCCTTAAGCTAGAATAAAATCATTGACCATGATTTTGTCAAAGAAAATTTAATTTGCCTTTAAGTTGTGAATGAATAGTGGAAAGAAAGAAAGAAAGGAAGAAAGAAAGAAAGAGAAGAGAAGAGAAGAGAAGAGAAGAGAAGAGAAGAGAAGAGAAAATAAAGGAAAAGAAAATATAACCGCTCCCAGATATGGGGGAGGAGAAGGTTTATCCCACATATGAAGGAGAACACAGCCAGAGTCAGGAGCCTCTAGAGGAGTCCAGAGTGGACATGCCCAGACAGAGCTGTATGATGTCAGGAGAGGGCAGAGGGGAAGAATGAAGGGAGAGAGGGGAGCCAGGTGCAGCAGTCAGGATGCCTAAAGATACAAAAAAGGAGGGCAAGCAAAATGGTTGGATTACATATTGCCCCCTGGCCTGGGGAGTTCAGGGTAGGGATAAGGTATACCAGCCAGGAGAGCCCTGGAACAGATATGGGCTAAGGGATTGCAGGGAAAACCTGGTGGCCAGGTCCACGTTGATAGGTTAAACAGACACCTCAGCCATTTTTCTGAGGTTTGAAACCTAACGATTTGTATGTTTAATATTTTTCCTGAAAGTCTAAAAATATATTAAGTACATCAAAAACAAAAATGAGATTGCTAATGTTACATACAATTGAGGATACATATAAATACAAAAGAGGAATCATTGTAGCATTAAAATATTTTGAAAAGTAGGTAATGAGAAACACTCACTTCTTTGCTTTTAGCTTGCATCTGTTCTTCAGATAAGAGAAAATATAAGAAATCTCCATTTAAAGAAATAGTTGACTAATATTCTATATATGGCACAACTTTTGGTTCCTGGCCATACATCTACAATCACCACCATAAATAAATAAATAAATAAATAAATAATAAAATATATATAGAGATAAAATATAAATAAACTAAAAAAAATGATGAGACAATTTGTTTTCTAAACCATGCAATAAATAAGTGAACACTGGAAACAAATGGATAGATGTGCAGTTCTTTGTGAGCACCACCCACAGCACCTTCAAGGGCAAAGCGTGAGGGAATCTGAATCTAGTGGTTGTCATCAGTATCATTAGAGAGGTGTAGTCCAGATAAAAAACAAGAACAAGAACAAAACAAACAACATCCATTGCCTTTCAGAAAGGAATTAGTACCAAAACAAAACCAACAAAGAATAAAAGCAGAGAGTAAAACACTGAGTCTGTTTATGTGGGCCAATTCCTCAGCAAGGGGCCTGCCCTGGGCTGTGCTTGATTTGTGATGACTAAGTAAAGTGGAACAAGAATGGTCAAAACACATAATAGAAAAAAAATTTAAAGCCACAAATTTTTTAAAAGCCATGAAGGAGGAGAAGGAGGAAGAGGAGGAAAAGAAGTAGAAGAAGAAGAAGAAGGAGGAGGAAGAGGAGGAGGAGGAGGAGGAGGAAGAGGAAGGAGAGAAGGAGGAGAAAGAGAAGAAGAAGAAGAAGGAGAAGGAGGAGGAAGAAGAAGGAGAAGGAGGAGGAGGAAGAGGAGGAGGAGGAGGAGGAGGAGGAGGAGGAGGAGGAGAAGGAGAAGGAGGAGAAGGAGAAGGAGGAGAAGGAGAAGGAGAAGGAGGAGAAGGAGAAGAAGGAGAGGAGAAGGAGAAGGAGAAGGAAAAGAAGAAGAAGAAGAAGAAGAAGAAGAAGAAGAAGAAGAAGAAGAAGAACTAGTATTAAGTACTAGCTAATGTTACCATATAAACCAAGAAAAAGTAAAATCATTTTAAAAAAATAGTATATATTTCACAAGTTCCATAAAAGCTTCAGGACTCAAAGCTAGGTCCCACCACGACAACTGCATTTGGTGGTCCAGTCTCAGTCTGAAACTTTATTTGCTGTGATGTATTACTGTGATTGTTTATTTTACATCTCTAGCACTAACTTAACTATTTGTTCCAAAATAAATTTCATGTTTAACTTATTTTTCTTAATATAAGGTTTTTTTTATCAGTTCCTAGAATGTGTGTGATTAAAACTCATTATGCACATTCACACTTGATTGCCATGTTTGCTTTCATGTCCATACATGGAAGTGCTTCATGACAATATGTAGGAAGAAAACTAAATAATAAATACAGAGACTTGAACGTTTTATGAGTGTCAGGATGAGAGAGTGCCTGCAAGGCCCATAAGGTTTCACACAAAAGAGGCATTACGGATGAATCTCACATGCTGACACATCCCTCGTCTATAAACTCTGCAGTAATGGCAGCAGTAAAGTGCCCTTCCATTGAGTAGAATTTCTCTCTTACATGCAATGGGAATAGGCACAGAAGAGATTATATTGACTGCTATAAAAAGAATTCAAATAAAACTCCCCAAAGTTTAATGTCTAATAATTTCCAATGCCTGAAGTGATTTATTAGTTTCCTCTGACTTCAACTAAGCTTACACTTGGCAGTTCTTAGCCCAACAGATATGCTACCAAAAGGGGAGCTAAGTTTAGCTTTTCTTTACTTTCTCTCTTTTGCAACACACTTTCATCTCTACTAGGCTATGTATGCCTAAAGCAATGCCTTGCTATTCAGGACCCTTCCTGGAAATAGCTGGGAATGTCAGGGCCATAAGAACTGGCTACCCCCAAGATAGTCTAAGTTATCTTTTGATAAGAATAAATTATAAAAGTGTGTTCTACATTTGCTGAGGGTATTCATTAATTCCACCTTTATTTTTCTGGACCTTGCCCATTTTGAAAATTAAACATTGGAACTTCAAATTCACGTAACAGTATGCATTTTGTTGCAGGTTCCAATACAGCACGAAACAAGTTTTGTACTACAGATAATGTATGTTGAATTTCAATCACACAGTAAAGTAAACTCAACCTTTCAGTGTACTTCCACTTAATAGCAAGTAGAATTTCATCTTTTAAAAAAATGAGGATTCACAGTGAATGTGGTTAATCATATCAGAACCACGAGAGCCGCAACCACTATGTTAGTAATGTCTGGATGTTAGGCCAGTTAGACCATACAGAAGATAGCAATACCCAGGGGAATACAATATCAATACCGTACACCAATGGTTTTGGGGAATCCAATACTTAGGTCTTTCCCTTACATTAAGAATAGTATTTGCAATTTTTCAGCATTAATTGTGAACTTTTAACCTAAAAGGAACCAATCAAGGACACTATGTTCCTTTGAGAAATCATTACAATATGTATGCTGGAGAAAAATAGAACAAAATGTAGTTAATTTATCAAATGCACCCTGTAATGACTCGCCAGTCCTATAAGTTGTCGTCTCTGTTTGTCAACCTATGCCGGGCTTGTATCCATTAGCTGGGTGTGGCTATAAATTTGGAAGTGTTCTCTATATAGGCTACATCCTTTGCTATTGGCTGTCGACATGGACTTACCTCATACAAGGCTTATCAGAACTTTGTGTAGAGATTTACTGTGGAAATATCATCAACCCTCCAAACAGATTATACAAAGAGAAGGTCAAAGCTGCCCCTTTTCTTTGTCACCCCCCAAAAAGAGTATAATGAAGCCTTAGACAATATCAGCCGCTCTTGACAGAAAAGTATTTCCTAGCTCTGTAGAGGTGTGTCAACTCACTCTCCCTTGTCATCAGTCTGAGACTCTCAATCACCACTACTTTATTGATTTTGGAATATGCGAATTAATCTTTAAAAGGACTCCCAACTTATATTTTGTATTTCTAATTGCCTTTATGTCAATAATTGCATTCTCAGTTAGCCTAAAGAGAGAAATATAACCCACCTATTATTCAACATGCTTTATAGATTTTTGTATTATCAGTTAATATTATTTATGTTATTATTTGGATGTATGATATTCCTGGACTCTGTGACTAGGAGTGGTGGCTGGAATGAACCACACACAGAGGATCCATTCTTTGCCATGCAAAGCACACAAACCACGTGACAGAGAAGCATGGAAAAGAGGCAGAGGCAGCTTTATGAATATCTGCAGAAAACGAAAGTGCTTGTAGAAAGTCTTCCTTGGAGGCTACCATCTTAGAAAGGTTTAACCCAAGCCCACAGAGACAAGAAGCAGCCAAGATTCCACTTTAAAATTCCTAGGACACAAAAGTTTTCAACTTGGCAATTGCATCTTTCAAATACACATTTCACATACTAGCTTCTGAATTCAGTTAAAACAAACAAACAAACAAACAAACAAACAACAACAACAAAAAAAACGCATGGGCAAATCCAGGGGGAAAGTTTGGCAAGGCTCGACTTGTCATAGCCAGAATGCTAACTGAAGTATTTGAAGTTTGTGTAAGTAAGTGTGGGAGGGGATGGGCTCAGGCGCCATTGCCATTGGAGACTTGTCTCTCTGTTGAGTCTTCTTAACATTGAAACTATAAAGGTGTCTGCACACACTTCATAATGGATCAGCACAAAGCCTGGGAAAATGTCTCATGCTTGCTTTGGGAGGCTAGAGTAAGACCAGATGCAGCATTTTATATCGTGACAATTGCCTTTCTTCATTTTATTTCAGTGCATTTGAGCAGTTGCTACTTTAAAAACAAATGCTGGGCCTTAAACAGAAAAGGCCAACTTAGAGAGCCTGAAATGCCAAGGGATGTGAGGGAGCTTCCTCAGTCTAAGCCATCCGCAGACACTTCTATACAATTCATAAATACTTATATCTTATTATGTAAATATAATTGTGCTGGAGCTATGTGGATTTCAAACTTCAATGAGTACAATGTCCTTTTCGGGTTCCACCGCAACTTTTACTTCCCTAAGTCAATTAATATTCATGCATTTGAGAGATTAATTTTAATTACCGTTGGTACCATCGATTTCCTTCTGCGAGCACAGAAGAGTTTTTTTTTTCCTTAGAGCTACAAAATTTCTTTAACTGAAAGAAAAAAAAATATATATATATTTTAAGCTAAATTCAGTTGCAGGAAAATCGCTAGAAACGCAAACACTCCCAGCTCCCTGGGAAAGAAAAGCTATGGAGTCAGGAGCAGAGCGAAGCTGACTAAAATCCCAACGGTGGCTGGATGCCCGGTACACTCAGCCTGGGCCCTGGGTGGAAATACCGCAAAGAGTCTCATCTAACTCAAGAAAGTTAAGTCCGACTGAATTATGCAAAGTCCTAAGAGGCAGTCACAAGTTAACCTGTGTGGCAAACCCCTACTTCTTTCTCCTGGATCCGATGCAGCGACTGTAACCCTTTAGTCCCTGACTGGAAGAAGGAGGTGGTGGGGAAGGGCAGAGAGAAACAGAGGGTGGGAACCTCGGAGCTTATGAATAAGGCCATCCTCTTGCTGACTGCATCCCCAGCGAAATTCCCCCAAGAAGCTTAGACAGCCTGGGAAACTGGGCCGAGGCAGCACAATGAAGACCGGAGCTCTCCCCCAACCCCCAAGCAGGATTTTTCTAAAGCACTGGCTGCCTCCTCTCCTTAAAGTATCTCTAAGAGAAAAATCGCCGGGTCCAAGAGGGATCTCCTCGCTGAGAGATTTTTTCCAAAGCAAAGTTGAGAGGCAGAAGGCTGCTTGCCTTCCCCCCACTGACGCCGCCACAAAACCCAGGTTTTGAAGCTCGGTGCGAGCGGAGAGGTCGCGATGCCTGGGAGATGAGCGAGGTGGGCTCCCAGCCTGCTCGCCCCATTTCTCCGGCGGGCGCCGCGTCCGCAAGCCCTTCCGCACAGTGATACCCAAACCCGCAGCCCTCTCCCGAGGAAAGAGGCGCAAACTTACCCCTCAGGAAGACACGTCCACCGAAGGAGCCCCCTCATCGTCCCCCAGTCCTCTTTCCATTATTCAAGGAGACAGTTTCACCAGCACTTCCCCCGTCAAATTCAAGCCGAAACGGTCAAAGTATTTACCAGTTTGCAGATGCTTTCTTTTCAACCTCTGGAACTGGGTAATTCTTGTTTCAGAATTCAAGATGCTTCCTTTATTTATTTATTTATATATTTTTTTTCTTTAAGCAGCCGCAACCCCAGATCCACCTCCCCCTCCCTCGTTATTCACCCACGGACACTTCCTAAACGTGTGGATTGATGCTTTTTTTCTCTCCAGATGCTGCCACGATCCAGAATCCTGGAGAACCAAAGCCGCATCCGTGTAATTCCTACCATCAGGCAAGAAATACAAACGATCAAACAACGTTACTTCTTTGAGCTGCGATCAGATAATCCTACTAATCCAATAGATTTATCTCGATTGGAAATTGACCTCAAAAATGAATTCCCAGTGCTGGCGTCCAGTAGAACGATTCCGTAGCCCTATCCGGGTTACCGAAGGGCTGTGGTTTCTTTCTTTTCTTTCCTTTTCTTCCTTCCTTCCTCCCTTTTTAAAAAATCTTTTTGGATTCTGGGTGCACTGCTCTCAAAAGGAAAAAAAAAAAGAAAGAAAGAGAGGAAGAAAAGAAAAAAATACCGAGGACCCTGGTTTTCCCCTAATACAGGTTTCTACTCCAAATCGGTGCAGAATGAAAAATGATACAAAGGTACCCCTAGTGGCTCGAGGCGATATTGCAGGGAATTCACTTTTTTCCTCCATCCCCTCTTCACCTTTTCCACTCCTTCCTGGTCTCCAGGCATCTAGGAATAACTTGCTGTTATAGTCACCAGGGGGCTGAACCCCAATTACTACTAGTAAAATGAAGCTGCCTAAACAGGTAGGATGGCTTTTGCCTTTTATTGGAAAACTGAAGGTCTGTGTTTCTGACTCTTCAGCATTTAAAGTTTTCCCCCCAATAACATTTAAGAGCTAATATGTCAACTTAGGGAACCACTGTGATTTCAAAGAAATATATTTGTTCTCTAGCCACCTGTAGTTAGTAGTAAGCGCACACTCGCGAGCGCGCGCGCGCGCGCGCACACACACACACACACACACACACTCACTCAACACAAAAGTCCTGTTCTTCCTGAAATGTATTGTTTTCTGAAAACCATTTAATCTTTTGTTTCCTTTGAATAAATATATTAAAGGATATGAATTATCTAGATAATATTTTATCATTTGGGATTTTAAGATATCTTCAACTAAAGCTATTTTTAATCTGTGTGTGTATGCGTGAAGGAAGTTGCACCGTGCAAACACACACGCCATAACCTATGCACGAAGACAGAGTCTTAACTTTCTGGAGTCTGCTCGGCTCCCTCTATTTCTTGGACCCTGGGGACCTAAATCACATCTTTGGGTTTGATGTCAAGCCGGATTTTTACCCACTGAGCTACCCTGCCAGCTCTCATTTTGGAATGAGATTTATTTGGATTATGTGTGTGTGTGTGTGTGTGTGTTTACCATTTTACTCATAGATGCGTATGGGTGCATGTGCCTATGCGTATGCTCCCTGTGTGTGCGGATGCCTATGCAGGGCAGAAGAAGTGGCTGGATTCCCTAGAGCAGGAGCGACAGGCTTTTGTGAGCCATCCAGCAAGCATACTAAAACTTAGGTTATCTATAAAAGCAGTAAGCACCCTCACTGTGAAGCCATTTCTCCAATGCTTTCTGTCTGTTCAGAAAAGGAGGCACAATGTGGCTGAGCGCAGGGAAAGGGCCACACCCGACCATCATAACCCGGGTCTCCATGATGCGTTCTTGAAACCTTTAGAGTTCAGTGGCCTCTGCATCAGCACCAGGGGTTCTGAGAGGCGCCAAAGAAAGGGATCGGTGCTGTGGATTTCAGGCCACTTTTGCAAAGCAGTATTTCGCATAGTCTCACAAACAGTGTCTATCAATAAGCCAGCAATCTTTTTAAAATGAAGATTCTAGGTCTTTAGGACTGAGAGTCTCCAATTTTAACAAGCCCTCTGAGAACACTTTGATTATCAAGGGCCTGGTAAAAATACAGAAGTTGCATTCTCTTTCATGCTGATGGGTTCCGTAGCTGCAAAAACTGGAAAATTTTTCCTAACTGACTAAATAATTAAGCCTTTAAGTGTGTGAACTGTTAAAGAGGCAGGAGACATTTCTTCTACCACTAGCTTTGCTGTTAATTGGCTATGTGACTTTGAGCAATAACTTTGCCTATGGTTAATTTATCTATTGAAATTCAAACTAAATCAACAAACGTATACGCTCCTAGATGGAAGATTCAATATTGTAAATTAATCCATAATACAAATAAAATTATTATTAAAAGTACCACTACAGTTTATTCACAGAACTTGAAAAAGTTAGTTCTGAAATATGTATGCAAAGGCAAAGGGTAAAAAGAAAACTGCTTAAAAGAGTAAAAATTAAAACCAAAGGAGCAAAATTCATGGAGTTTCCATTTGAACTATTAAGTTTTAATCCAGAATGGCTACAGTTAAGGTTTAGTCATAGAAACTAGTTCAGAGGAATAGATAAGAAATCTCAGAAATCTTTGCACACATTTATGAAAACTGGATAAATACCAGGTGCCATTAGAAAATAATAAAGGCATTAAATTATTCAGACACTGCCTCATGCATATGAAAAAAATAGATTTCTAACTTCTTATCATACCTGAGTTTCTATTTAGGATAGCATAAGGGAGAAAAATAAATAAATGAGCCAGAAGGTACTTATATATTTCTCATCCGTGTATTTTAAACAATAAAGAAAAAATATACCAGGCAGACAAAAGATTCGCTTGACAGAGGAGAGGTCACATGGTCCAATAAGCATCAAGTGCTTACCAGGAAGGCACTCAGTCACCTTTAGTCTTCAGAGAAATTCACAGCACAATGCTAAGATCACACACTCCACAGCCACAAAATTGACTAAAATCACAAATCTAGTAGCCCCGTATAATGCTGAAGATGTGAAGAAGCTATGGGGAATAGAATGGGTAAAGGTTCAGAGAGTTCAGAAAGCTCCTAAAAACGTCTCTGGATAAACTCACAGCCTACAAAATTATCTTCCCTTTCTTACAAATAGTCATTGCAGAATTGCTTAAAAAAAAAAAAACTCAAAGTAGAAAGTCTAACTACTTCTGAGTCAATAGAATATTAGCAGGCTATAACAGAAGTGTAACAGAGATAAATGAAAGACTCTTAGATACTTGAGTTGTCATGGATAAATCTCAAAAATATTACATAGACAACAATATTGGCTATTGCCTAAGATGTCTAATGGATATTAATTACTAAATCTATATATTAAATATAATGATTCTAGAGAGATGACTTATTGGTTATGATCATTTACTGCTCTTTCAAAGAAATTGGGTTCGATTCTCAAAACACACATGACAGCTCACAGACATCAGTAATTTCAGAGATCTGGTGCCTTTTTCTGGACTTCATTGATACTAGCCACACATATGGAGTATATACATACATGCAGATAAACACTCAAACTCATACATATAAGAAATAAATATGAATGAGTCTTGAAGGTATGTAAAAATAGTGGGTCTATTAATTTGGGGAACATGAGTATGTAGCCCCAGTTTATTACCTGAGTAAGAGAATAAGCAAAATTCAGTGCCAAGATTTCCTCTGGGAAGGACTGAGTTAATGAATTTTCACCAGCATCCTGAATATCATCACCTGAATCCATAGTACTTAATTTCCCATGCTGTATCTTGAACTACTCTTTCATATAAACTAATTCTATACTGGAAATATTTCATTAATATAAAATACTTAGACTAGATACTTTCTGTGAACCCTTACAGAATTATATATTTTTTTAATTATAAGTTAAAACTTTCAGAGGGAAATAGCTTGATGACTTTTGAGTTCAAGTTAAGAAAATCATTTTCATTTAGTGAAAAAAAAAAGGCATAAAACATAAGTCAATGTAGAAATTTTAAAAATGTAAAAACTCAGATTTTTTTAACTGAAAAATAGATTCTTTCATACAATTCTTCTAAATACACCCTAACCACATTTTCCCCTCTCTCTGTCCTCCGAGTTCTCCTTGACCTGCCCTCTACCCCAGATCCACTCCCGCTACACTGATTCCTCTTCAGAAAAGAGAAGAAACAACGTTAAAAACCACAGCACAGGATACAATAAGACAAGATGAAAGTCCTCATATCCAGGCTCCATAAGGCATCCAAATACACGGCAAAAGAATCCGAGATAAGCCTGCTCCCGTTGTTAGAACTCCCACAAAACCACTGTGCTAACAGCTATAACACATACAAAGAAGACCTGGTACGAACCCAGCAGGTCCGTGTGTGTTTACTCCTTGAGTCTCTGTGAGCCCCTATGCGAAATGCTTAGTTATGCTTAATTAGGTGGGCCATATTCTCCTTATGTCCTCCAACACCCTGACTCCTATAATCTTTCCTCTCCCACTTCCAGGGTTCCCTGAACTCACAGGGGAGGGATCTCATGGAGACCTCAAATTTAGCCCTACCTACCTCTCCTCTTCTCCCCCCCCCCCCCCCCCCCCAACAAAAATGTCTGGCTGTGGTTCTCACTGGCTCCAATCTACTGCCAGAGGAACTAGAGGTATCCTATCTGATGATGACTAGACAAGATATTGCTCTGTGAATATAGAAGAGTATCACTAGGGATTGTTTTATATATTTTAATTAATTAATTATTTTTATTTGGTCAGTTGTTTAGTTCTATCCTTGGTCTCTGGACTATCCAATCTCCAGTTTCTGGCCATCCCCAGGCAGTACGGGGCATGAGCTCCTTCTGCTGGTGTGAACCTCTAATTAAAACATTGGTTGACTGCTCTCGCAAGTTCTGTGCCACCATTGCCCCAGCACATCTTGCAGGCAGGACAGATGGTAGGAGTGTGGCTGGGTTGGTGTTCAGGTTTCTCTCTCTGTAGCTTGCAAAGTACCTTCTTGTGCTAGAGACTAGAATGTATGAGTGAAAGGCCTCCTGAAGGCACCGGCTGAATCTCTCTGTGATCAATGAGCTGGATGGATGTTGGTATTGACAATGGGGCCCTGCCATCAGTTTCCAGAGAACAACCTTCTGTCCTAGCATCAGCCTGGGTTGTTTAGGTATCTCCATAGAACCTCCTCAATGGACAACTCAACAGAATGTAACCCAGTCCCACCCCTAGAAGCCTTGCTGGCTACAAAACATGGCCAGTGAAGACTCCTTATCTTTTGTTACTAGGAGTACTGAAAAAAAATTCCACTGCACTGTGTTTCCTGTGTGCCCCACCTCCAATGCCCCTGAATCACAGTTGTCTCTTCCTCCCCATGCTTTGCACACTGATCCCTCCTGCTCCTACCCCTACCGACCCCCAGTCCACCCGAAGAATCTATTCTATTTCCCTGTCCTAGGGAGATCCATACACCCCCTCCCCTGAGCCCTCATTTTCACCTATCCTCTTTGAGTCTGCGCTTTGTAGCTTGATTATCATTTACTTAACAATCAATAACACTTATAAGCAAATACACACAATATTTGTATTTCTGGGTCTGGGTTAGCTCACTCAGGATGACTTTCTAGTTTTACCCATTTACCTGAAAATTTCAAAATGTCATATTTTTTAAACAACAAAGTAATCCTTTACTGTGAGACTGTGCTACATTTTTCTGAGTCCATTCTTCAGTTGAGGGAAATCTAGTCTGATAACAGATTCTGGCTATTATGAGTAAAGCCATAATGAACGTTGTTGAGTAAACGTCCTTGAAGTAAGATGGAGCATCCTTTGGTTACATGCCCAAGAGCAGTATATCAGGGTCTTGAGATAGACTGATTCCAAGTTTTTTTGAGGGAACTCAATATTGATTTTTATAGTGGATGTACAAGTTTGCACTCACACCAGCAATGAAGGAGTTCACCTTGCTCCACTTCCTTGCCAGCATGAGCTGTCATTTATATTATTGACCTTAGCCATTCTGACAGGTATAAGATAACATCTCAAAGTAGTTTTTATTTGCATTTCCCTGATGTCTAAGGATGTTGAACATTTCTTTAAGTGTTTCTCAGCCATTTGATATTCCTCTGATGAGAATTCTCTGTTTGGATCTGTACCCAATTTCTTAATTTGGATTATTTCATGTTTTACTACTTAGTTTCTTGAGGTATTTATAAATTTTGGATATTAGACCTCTACCAGATGTGGATTGGTGAAACTTGTTTCTAATTCTGTAGGTTGCCTCTTGTCCTAATTGACAGTGTTCTTTGCCTTACAGAAGATTTTCAGTTTCATGAGGACCCACTTATTAATTGTTGATCTTAGTTTCTGTGCTATAGTTGTTCTATTAAGAAAGTTGTCTCCTGTGCCAATGTATTCAAGGCAGTTCCTCACATTCCCTTCTATCAGGCTCAGTGTATCTGATTTTATGTTGATGTTTTTGATCTTCTTGTACTTGAGTGTTGTACAGGGTATAAATGTGGATTTATTTGTATTCTTCTATGAGGGATGCAGTTTGATGTACTATTTGTTAAAAATGCTTTCTTTCTTCCAGTGCATATTTCTGCCTTCTTTATCAAAAGTCAGGCATTCCTAGGAGTTTGTGTGAATTTATGTTCGGATCTTCAAATCAACTCTACTGACCAAGTTGTCTGTTGCTACTGTACAGTTTTTATGACTGTGGCTCTGTAGTATAGCTGGAAATCAGGGATGGTGATACCTCCAACAGAGAACTCAGAATCTTATAAATGCTCTCTATGGAGAAATTTTCAAATCACACAGTTTTACGTTTCTAGGAAGTAGAAATTGATTCAGAGTTGTTTCTACAATGAATAATAGAATTTTCAGATAGCGAGAAAAATTCACCATCGAAATCAGGTGGAAATGTGGTTAAAATGGAGAAGCAGATGAAGCAGGTAACACATAACTAGACTGTTCTTTCATTTTCCTTTGATCTCATAAACACTATTAGGGCCTCTGAAATGGTGGAGGGATGATCAATGAATCACGCTGTGTCTCACCACTTAAGGAGAAACTACCAGAACCAGAGAAACCACAAACAAAACTACAACATAAAAATTTCTACCAGAACATTTCAAATATATACATGAATTCAAACTGAATATTTGTCAATATGACAAAAAAAGAAATGAAAATTTCATTTCAAAGACTCTTGGCATTCTATGCTCCCCACCCAAAGAGAAGACACTAAATATTAGACAACATTGATAAAACTAGTTTTTCAGGTATGACAAGCAACACGTGATGCATACCCTCTATTCAGGATGGGCTGGAGAAAGATGTTTTAGTTAATTTGGAAGCAATCAACTTCCACCATTCAGTCTTTCTTGGAAATAACTAAAACATTTTTGGGATGATTAAACAGTGAATGAGGTGACAATTTAATATCAACAGGACAGGCAGGGAGGAGGAAGGACATGAAGTGTTTATAAAATCTGAAGAGGCTGACATAGTTTTTGAGCAACAGCTTATCAAAACCTTCTTGTATTTGGGAAGTAACCCTAATAATGTCCCAAGAGCAGTCGCTTTGAAAAGTCTGACACTACAAATCCTAAGTAGGACTTGAACATTGAATTCTTGAATGTAAATAGATACTTGAACTATTCTTAGCAACACTATGTCATCCATGCCAAACAAGTGTTAGATATTGGTATTGAACTGAAGGCTTAGCCTGTGACAGAAAATGAGAGAAGGAAAAGTGGGAGGAAGCTACCGAGCAAAGAAAAGAAGGCTAACAAAGAACAGTGCTCATAACTGTGGGTCTCCAAGAAGCAGACAGAAATGCACTTGATTTAGTATCCATTATGAAATAAATGTTTAGTGAATGAATGAGTTCATAGATCAAACAAGGATGCCAATTGCTATATAAAAATAATTAATATCTGTATTGGGGAGACTGCTAATCTCTTCAGAAAGCGAAAGTAATAGAGGAGAAAAGCAAAGAATGAGGATGATTTCTAGTGGGGAAGACAAGACAAAACGAGGCGACCTGAGAGCCGTGACAACTCAAATTGGACTGTGCCACTAAAATGTCAGTCATGGGAAAACCTGGGGTAAGATGACACATCCCACTTCCATGTCTGTACCTAACAAAAGAGTCATTGCTGATTGATTAGTGCCAAATAGATCATGCGAAGAAATGAACAGCAAGGTGTTACTAAAAAAGAGATGACATCATTCTGCTGTTGTTTTTAAGATGAAGGAGCTATGCTGAAAAGGATCAAAATGGCTGTTTTTGCAAATTAGTGTCAACGACAGTTAGTTTTGAAATTTTTTCATACAATATAATTTGACCCTATTCTTTCTCCCCTCCCTTCAAATCCTGAGAGATCCTCAACAATTTAGGATCAGGTCAGATGGCTTAAGCTCTAGCCAGTACCAAGTGTATTGGGCTAGTGTCCTCACTGTAAGAAAGGTAAATAGCACCTCCAAGGAAAGCCCAGTTTCTGAAGTAGTCTAGAGGGGAGACATTCCACTGTCTTTCTTTAAAATTCCTCTGTTGTACACTACTACTACATGGTTGAGACTTGAATCTAAAGGCACGGCACTCAGGAATTATAAAAGGTATAAAATAAAAAAAAAGTCAGTGCAACATTATAACTGCAGCAGACATGGCTGCTTACAGCCTGTCTGCGGTGCACAGTACATGATCCTGCTTAATTAGAAAAGACTACTTTAAACACTTGACTGATGTGGAATATTTAAGGTAAGCACTAAGAGAACACACCTGCTTAGATGCTAAATATACCAGATGCGTCTTTGAGTTTCACCATTCAAGACAGCTAATGCAAACCGAGGCGTATTGACGAAGCCTAGATATTTTAGGATGAGATCACTACATCAAGGTTGTTTAAGAGGGCAAGGGGTGTGTGTGTGTGTGTGTGTGTGTGTGTGTGTTGTTGTTGTTGTTGTTGTTGTTGTTGTTGTTGTTGTTGCTGCTGCTGCTGCTGCTGTTTTCTGAGGCAGTGTCTCATCCTGTAGCCCAGGTGCTTGACTCAAATGCACAGCAATGATCCACTGTGAACTTTCCTTTCCTGGATGAAACATATTTTTAAAGTGCTCTGAAGTTGGGAAAAGCTGGAAATCTATCTTGATCTGTCTACACAAGTTTAATAATCTTTTTGACCAATTTGAAAATGTTACAAGTGTTGGTGCCACTGTGCTACTAATTAAGGCTCTATTATGTTGTCCTTAGAAAGATTTATAATTTAAATATTAATAATTTATGTATATGTGATAGTGTTGTGTGATAGCCCTTACTTTTAAACATATAGATATTCATCTTTAAAGATTTTTGCTGATAATAACTGAATTTAATGTTATCTCTTTGTGGGATAATTCATTGTTTTTAATGTTTGTTTTTATATGCTATTCATGAAATAGAATAATGTTTGCACTGAATCTTGGATCATGGTCTGTAATTATATGTGCATACAAGTGTGTATCTGTTTACATGTGAATAAACATGCATGAGAATCTAAGAGTAAAGTCCCAGGACTCAACCTTCAGGAATGCCATCTACCTTATTTTGAGACAGGGTCTATCACAGACCTTGAATTCCCCAAGTAGTGCTAGATAATGACCCTCAGGTTGCAAGCATGCTCTCTCTCTCTCTCTCTCTCTCTCTCTCTCTCTCTCTCTCTCTCTCTCTCTCTTAATGCGCATTCTGAGTAAATACAAATACCTTACCCACTGAGCCATCTCATGAAAGACCAAAGTCATTGTTTCAAAATCTAGAATAAGTTAAATTATAGAAAACCAGCTTAAGTATAACCTTCGAATGGCATCCTACCACATAACACCCATTAGGGTGTTCACAAAATATTAATAAATTTATGTTTCTCATATTAGCAGAAAATCTTTAAATTTTTACCTATGAAAAGTCCTGTGAGAATTCATTTCTGTATTAAGCTGGTAGTGAACATTAAGATACATCTCAGATGAATACTGTCTCTCACAGACAAGGAATGCACAGTCTTCCTCCACTGCATAGAATTCTATGCTAATTTAAAAACAGCACTACTGTAGATCCTCACTCCTATTCAATGTGTGATCTAATAAGCATCATCTATCTGTCTTGAAATATTTGGAAATTCTGCAATTTCCAAATATATGTCTAAAAATACAAGTCTAAAAAAGGACAGCTAATGAGCAGATCTCCACTTCTTGATTCTGTTATCTTTGAATCTCTGCCTGTCTTCAAATATACAATTACAAGTTAAGTAATAATTTTTTAACTTTTTGTGACAGATTGCAGAGTATCAGACATTTTCAAAGAAATAGATTTTTGTGAAAACCTTTTCAGTTTGAGCGTAATAGTAGTCTTTTGCCTACATATGAATAAAATAGTATCTAACAGCTGGGAAACAAACAAATAAAATAATGTCATGAAGTAGAATTGCAAAAGCATGTGACATTCAACGCAGACAAAGCTCAGCCCTTGAACTTTCCATCCTAAAGTTTATGCTCTTTAGACTAAATAGTCTCTTTTTGATTTTTTTTTTCCCCAAAACCATTTCCAAAGCATCCTCTAGGGCTCCTGTGTTTTTATGCTGACGCTGTCATCTGAGCGCCTTGTTTCTGAATTGTCCTTAAAGGAATGGGCAAGAGAAAGAGGGAAACAGTACGTCTTCAAAATATTTGCTTGTGTGTATTATGCAAAAACGTCATATCAACAGAGTTCCAGGATTTCTTATAAATTAGCAATTTTGACAGAATATAAAATGGATAATTACGTGTTACTAAGAAGTCTTTTTGCTTTACGATGGTGTGAAAGAACCACTCCTGGCTTATTGCTCTTTCACACTCCACTTCTTCATCATTCCTACGTCTAGAGACCACAGGAAGACAGGTCAGAGTATTAACCCATCCCCCTCAAAGCCCACACACGTCATAAAACACTCACAGTGTGTTTCAGTGGCAGCTCAATGAGGAGGAGCTGTGAGGTGCTTCTGAATACTCCACAGGTTTACATTTACTATATAGGGAAAGGGAAGAACGGAAATGGCCAAAATAAGGCTAATATGAGATCATGGGTATCAATAAATGAGAAGTTTTTGTGCCACATTGCTTCAGACTTTCGCCTTTTTCTTTGTCTCTTGCTATTAACAAGCTAGTTGAATTATTAACATATTTGACATAACTAAACTTTAAATCGTAAACAAGCAAATATAAATATGAGTAATATGAAACTTGTAACCACTCATGCACCACTCTGAATGCCTGGATTTGAACCTCTTGGTGAATGTCAGTCTGCACAGCAAAGACCTTTGTGGATAGGATTTAAGGAGGGGTCTTAAAAGACTAGAAGAAGCAACTCAGTTATCTAGCTGAGTCCCGTATAATCACAGATGTGTATTAGGGGAACATAGACAGATCAAAGCTAGGATGAATACCAGAACTGACAGAAACGAGAGAGACTTCCATGTGTCTCCTGTTCCTTGAGGTGATCCAGAAAGAGTCATTTTGGGACAATCTGAGGATTCTTTGAAAGGAATATGCCTTGACCAGCCTGTTCCAGGCTTCTGTTTCCCAAACTGTAAGAGAATAAACCTGCCTTGTTTTTAAGTCATTACATTTGTGACCATTTGTTTTCAGCCAGGAAACTAACTCACTTAATTAAAATATTTAAATTGTTGTTGAAATACAGGGCTGGAAGATTGTAAGGTCCTTAAGAGTACTGATTATTTTTTGAGAGGACCTGGGTACCATTCTCGGAACCTTCCTGGAGACACACAACCATCTGTAACTCCAGTCTCAAGAGATCTGATACCTTCCACTGCCACCAGTCACAGTAGTACTACAGAGACACGCATTCAGTCAAAGCACCCATAAACAAACATATTGTGGATGGCCCTGGTGCTGCTTGTATTTTGAAGTCAATTCTGCTTTCTCAGGAGGGGTTGTCTGGAACGCAGGTTGTTGGTGTAATCAGTACTTCCTACAAAAGTCTCATATGAGCCTCAGGTTTAACTGTAATTTTTCCAGAACACTAGTTTTTTTTTTTTTTGTGAGACCAAAACAAAACAAAACAAAAAGTGTTAAGTCAAATAAAATGTAATGATATATTTCACTTTTGCAAATATATCTATTTTAACTTGTTTTCAGACTCAAATAATATTAATGCTTTGAAACATTTGCCACAATATATACATATGTATATATATAATGTAATTTTTTATGATATCTTTATTGGGACTAATTCCATTTTAAGAACTGAAATAGTCACTTAGAGCAGGACTGTACAGGATAGTGTAGCTTGAATGGTAAGAAACAAGTTAAAATATCTTATGCATTATTGAACAGGTATTGGACTACAGAATAAAAATAATAAAGGACATCTAGAGAAATCAGAATGACCACACTGGCAATTCTCTGATAACTTGGTCTTTGAAATTATGTTCTTAAAGAAATAGAGAAGTAAAGTACAAAGAACATAAGAGAAACATTACTTAGAGACACTGAATTGGCTGATGTTTATAAAAGATGCCGATGAAAATAAGACTTTCGCTGGTATTTTCTGAACAAAAAAGATAGTCAAGTAGCTAAGGATAGAATAAAAATAACATTGCCTAGGGCCAACTAGAGAATATGAACAAATGACCAAGAGAAAAGGAAAACTATTAAACTCTACCTTGCAATTTCTCCAAGAGAAGAGTGATGTTGGAGCCAGAAATGAACAGGGCTGCAAGAAAATGATGATAAAGCCGGGAGGGGATTTAAATTAGTTTCGAGATTCCAGGTCTAAGTCTGTTAACCTAATTGAGTCCACTAAAAAGACCTTGAGATGGGTTCTGGGAACTAATATCAATCATCTGTAAGGTACTGTGGGAAAAAGTCCTGGATATTCATGCTGGCTCTGGCTTTCACACAGGATTCTAGAGTCTAAAGTTTACTAATCTTGACATTCACTGAGCTTCTGGAACTGCTTCTCACAGGTGTTCAGAGTAAATAGCAAGTCAGGAAAAACACTGAGAAATCTGGGAGTGGGAGATCAAATATTGCATCTACGTTCTTTCCCGCACAGTACAAACCCTTTGTAAAAAGCCACTTGGCTCCCACTTTTCCTGTGGACAGGGCTGATGCGGCTAGATGGGCTCAGCAGACCCGGGCCATGCATTGTGAACACAAGTCTCCTCTTGGGTCCAGTGAAAGCCCTTTACATCCTCTCCTATTTCCATTTCTGAGGGACTAAAGTTTCTGAAGGAATTTAGTTTAAGAGTGAGTACTTCAATTAAGCTAAAGAGCATAACATAAACAAGAGATGCTGGCAAGAACCATCCTAGATTCCAGAATTCATGTGAGATTGTTTGAATCATCATTTGTTTTAGAAAATGTTATTTTCTGTGACCCTTCTCAGTCAACTTAGAGTACGGCTTCTCTCAAGTTCTCTAAAGAGCTAGTTTATCCCTGTTCTCAACTGCAGTAGAACGATCAGCATCTCCTTACATTTAGCTTAATCTGTGATACAAATTGATTTAATTAAGCAACCACATTTTGTTATAAAAATATTTCTTATGATAATCTTTAATCAAATTACAAGAATCTCACATTATAGAGTACATCTAATAAAAGCTTCAAATTAACGAAATTTAAAATAATTAAACCTCAATCTTAATTTCAGCTCACACATTTCAAATGAGTTTTTATGTTATCATATTGAGATTGTTCTGTCTTGCTTGACTCCTAATACTGGCACATTAGAATATGTCCGTCCCTTCTCTTTCCAAATATATCAAAAGATAAAGCAGGAAACAAATGAAATGGACAAGAGTGATATTAAAAACAACATAGAAACTAATGAGTTTCAAGGATAATCTGCCCCACTTTTGTTCTTAATCCCTGTCCTTCTGTCCTCCTACGCTTCACTGTTTCAATCTATATGTGATATGATTATATTATATGTTATTATGTACCAAGTAGGCTAAATTCAAGGATCTGAGACCACATTATCTACCGAAAAGCCTAAAATATTTGCACACATATTTGCACTATCAACTGACCTGAAAAGACGCAAACACTAGTGAAAACAAAAATAACATCAATTCTTTGGTTGAATGCACACTCTATACTAATATTATATTTAAATTATTGGTATTACTATTTATGCATATTTGTATATTTAAGCTATAACATGTAAAAAAAATCTTTCAAGCATGAGAAGTATATAATTTTTCCAACTTGCTAAGTCAGAAGATTGAACCTGACTGGTAATATTCCTTAACTTGCTGCCGATAAGCGCAGATCAATCTAAGTGGATTTAGTGCCAGTCACCTGTACTTACTTTGGAGAACCTGTAGTTATGATAATGGGTGCTGGTAGAATGGTCGTATGGTCAGGAGTTGACACAATTGAAATGAACAGTTCAGATGACTACTAAACCAAGATCGCCACCCACTGGTGCCAATGCCTTTTTGAAAAACATAAAGAACATCGGGGCATGGTTTAGATCTAGGCATCCCATGTCTCATAAGATTTCTGCTGCTTTCTCTGGAAATAGCAGAAGGTGGGATGTCCTTTGGCAGGAACAAACAGCTATTCCATCCATTGATGTGTCTGGGCTGTACAAGGAAAGGGCAAATGGTGAGCATGTCTCTTAGAAACAAAATTCTCTTGGGATGAATTAGCCTATAAATGAATCCACCAAGATTCATTTGAGGGAAGACTCTTAGTTCCCAATAGGAGAAGTTTTCACTTCATTACCTGGGAATGAGACTTGAAATCATACAGAGGACCAACATACAGAGGGTAGATGGGTGTGTGTCTTGTAGAACAAGGCAACAAAGGAGTCTCACTCAGGTATGGGAAGCAATCACATAAGATCTGACACCATGATTCTGTACACAGAGTTGCGAGTGACTAGGAATTGTGAGCACAGACTTGTGTTGGTTCCTGTTTGTGTGTCATTCCAGCCTGCTTGCTGGCTTGCCACCTTTCACATATGACTCTCTCCAATCTCTCCTTCACTGATAGCAAACGACTTTTAATATTACAAGTCTGGCTAAATCTTGTTTTTGTTTATTCCTGGAAGTGGTGATCCAACTAAAATCAGATTTTCTGGAATTAGGACCAGGTTATCAGTATGCTCCAAAGATATCCAAAAGACTCTTATCTGTATCTGAATAAACAACACAGTCCTAGAAGATGTAATTTAGACTCTGTTCGATGGTAAAAGTGGTTTTTGGACATGGTCATGCCATCAGAGAGAAGAACAAACAGATTTTTATCTCATTGACTCGGGTGACAATCAGATTATGTCTTCTGAGTGTTCATATCTCAGAGGAAAAACATATTGTCTTTTTGTCCAGTATGGAAATGGTCATGATGCCCAAGAAATGTTTCTTTTTCTTTCATTCTCATTACCCAACTTAACTTAAGAAATATCTTATAACTGATTACATGTCATTGAGAATGGTTAGCAAGAGAAAGAGTATTTTCATAAATCTTCTATTAAAATACCATGATAGGCCAGCATGGTGGTACGGGCCTATACTCTCAGTTATTCAAGAAGCTAAGCCAGGAAGTTCTCACATTCAATGCCGGACTGTGCAACTTAGTAAGATCATGCCTCAAATTCAAAAATAAAGGAATGGCTAGGAATATAGTTCTGTGCACATGTTTAGCATGTGTGAGGCCCTGGGTTTAAGCTATGTGCCACAAAATGAAAAGAGTAAAATAATGATGCTAACAATGGACTAGTCTTCTAAACCAGCTCTCTAGTGTTTTCTTGAACAGAGGCAGAGTCTATCTAATCCAACACCTTTCTCCAGACCAAAGGGAAATGCTTGTGTTCAGGCTGCCACCAGGCCTAGAAAATAACCAATAATGTTCAATTTTAAATATGCCAGACCCATTTTGACAAACCTGTAGAAAACTGACAATTATAGAGACTTTTGTTTCATTTGAGAGTTGGGAAATTTGAGTTAAGAAATAGGTTAGGCTCTCTGGCTTGACTCTCCCTCTCCCTCTCCCTCCACCTCTCCCTCTCCCTCCACCTCTCCCTCTCCCTCTCCCTCTCCCTCCACCTCTCCCTCTCCCTCCACCTCTCCCTCTCCCTCTCCCTCTCCCTCCACCTCTCCCTCTCCCTCCACCTCTCCCTCTCCCTCTGCCTCTCCCTCTCCCTCCCCCTCTCCCTACACCTCCACATCTACCTCTCTCTCTCTCTTGACCTCATCCTCTCTCTTACCCTTGCCCTCTCTGAACCTCTCTCTCCATGTGTTCTTGGCTGGCATCATCACTTCTTTCTCTCCTCTCTTTCTGCTTTAGTATCTTCCTTAGAAACAACAAATAACTTGTAAAAATCCATTATGAAGCTCACTGAGAACTTCATTATAATTGAATTTTACTTCACTGCTTTTTTTTAACATTTAATTTTTTACATGGTTTAATTATGTTAGTTTAGTTTAGGAAAAACAAATTTTTAAGGCGAGAAGGGCAAAAAGAAAAAAAACATTTGTCTCCTTTTAGAACTCTAAAACTTTTAGAACATAGGGAAATATGCCTTATTGAATAACAAGATGCTCTGGCCAGTCTTTTTTAGAGTTTTCCTTAAATTGGTATGAGATACAGGGAAACCCTAGGTAACTTAATTTTGAAACTTTTAAAATATATATTATGACGTTTGAGTTTTTTTTTTAAGTAATCCCATGAAACTGTAGCAGACAATTTGGATAACAGAAGAACTACTTACTAAATATGGAGAAAATCGGGGCACAAGAATTTTGTCTGCGTAGCTTCTCTATCCCAAGGAGTGGCATCTTAGCACTCACTGCACTGTTGTCTAAGAACCACTCCCTCTTTGAACAAAGGAAAAAAATCAATGACTAGATCCATCTTAAGGGGTCACAAGCTCTCAGACTTCACCATCCTTTTTTTTTCTCTGTACTTAATCTACTCTTTCTACCTATGATGTCACCTAGACCTTCTGGCTGTTATAGCCTCAGGTCCTGCCTCCCAGGGGTCACCTGTTCTCCTTCCCAGCTCTATGGCTTCCGGCTTTAAGAGATTCCCTACCCACAAGAATCTACATGCAGCACTGGATCTTTTAGATGCCCTTCCTGAAGGATTTGCCCTTTCCGCAGTTGCCAATCTGTCTAGAAAGCTTCCTTCGTGGGTATTTTCCCTCCCAGCGACACAGCTTTCAGCTTACCTTCAGTTATATCAAATCCTACCTTGCTATGTGAAGATACATAGGGTAGCATTTATTGTACGCCTACACTCATTAGTGTTCCTCTCTCAGACGAGGTCAAGGACGAGTTAATTAGCCCTTATGCTATAGTTGGTCACACACGGGTACTACTACTAACCCCACTAAGGGGAGAGCTTCACCTATGTTTTCTACCTTTTTGAACATGCTTAGTCATCTCAGTAAATACTGAAGAAATGCAAGAATAACTGAATAAGTGCTACTTAAAAGTATCGCTTTATTATGTAAATGTAGCACAAGGTAGTGTACCTCCAGGAAAATGGGTCTCAGTTGGATCCCCTGCATCTATTACATGATGTCTGCCACACTCAGAAGCAACTAATGCTTGGCTCTAAAGACATTCGTTGTGAAAAGGACAATGTCATTCAAGGTATCAACATTAAACTGCCATACATAACACAATTTATTTTCACAAGTTTATACAGAAAACAAGAATTAGTGAACATTTGGGAAAAAAAACCAATAGCATCTTTAAAAGAGTAGATAAATAAAGAGGAAAAATTTTATCTTGCTTTGGAGACAAAAATGTAAAGAAAAAGTATGAAATCAAAATTTAATTTATTATATTTAAGGTGACCGAGAAACTACTATTTTAAAAAGTAAACAGAGGTTTCCTCAAAAATAGATGTGTAGGAGAATGGAATTCATTATAGAATTTGAATACTGAAACAAAAGTGATTCATAGAAACCTGAGTTACCAAGTCCACATAGCCCATGAACACCTAGTAGTTCATAAAATGAAGAATTAGCAAATAATAAACTAGAGAGACATTCATATGAGGTAACACTTCCAGGCTTTCCCTTAGCTTCTTTAATTCTGTTGTTTTTAAGAAAAACAATGTAATATTTTAAATATTATATTCAATAAACCTATATAAATAGTATAATAAACCCCTTGATAGCTTATCTAATCCCTAGAGGTCTGCCATAAACACATATAGATATGATGAACATTAAATAGACTCAGTAGGTTATACCTATACACATTATATATACACATATACATGCATATACACACACATATAAGTATATATTACATAATTAAAGAAGTAAAAATAAGTATATAAGGTGATAAATGTGCTAATTAACTTGAGTTTTCCATTCTACAATGTATATTTATTTCAAAGTTCCCTATAAATGTTTACAATTTATTTATTTTATATGAATTAAAAATGTAATAAAATGTAATAAGACAAGTGTTGTGATCATCCATGTACTAACTCAAGCTATTTCTTTGCAGTTTAATTCAGCTGTAGAGATCTGATGCTCAAGAACAGATTCTGCTCTTAATAATGAGTCCTTGTTCCTCCTAGATGTTTACTTTGCTAAGCCCCACTCAACAACTTACTATTTTTTCTACAATATGATCCAAGGGATCATTTAAAGAGGAAAATGCATGTATATAATAAGATATAACTCAAAAGTACTGAAACCAACTGGGAATAGCAGGATCCAGGGACACAGGAACCCTGCCTAATCAGTGGCATGGGTTCATTCTGGACTGGGCTGGAGCCCTGAACAGACCTTGGTCAGGAAATATGCAGCTAGTCCTGCAACATCCAGAGGAAGCTCCACTTCCAGCTGCTCTAACACACCCAGGATCATAGGATCAGAGGTGCGGAGGACACAACATCTATCCCAACATGACCTAGAGTAACTGGGACCAGTGGGATCCAGGGATGCAGGAACCAGTGGCATGGGTTCCATCCTGTCTGGGCCAGTGCCCTGAGCAGACCTTGGACCCAAATTCTGCAGCAAAAACTACAACACCCAGAGGAAGCTTCACTCCCAGGTATTCTAACACACCCAGGGTCCCAGGATCCCAGGAGATTGGTCACACCAGGATTTTAGGGTCCCAGAGGCAGCTTTACTCCCAGGAGCTCTGACACACACAGAGTGTCAGGATCACAGGATCCTGGACTCACAGGATCACAGAGAAAGCTGGATTCTGAGGAATTCTAACACAATCAGGATTACAGAAAGGGCAGGCTCCAGTCAGTATAGCAGGGGTGGTAGCACTAAAGATATCCAGATGGCTGGAGGTAAGAATTAGAACACAAGCAACAGAAACCAAGGTTACTTGGCATCATCAGAACACAGTTCTTCCATCACAGCAAGTCCTGGATACCCCAAGACACAGGAAAAGCAAGACTCTAATTAAAAATCCCATCTCATGTTGATGATGTAGGACTTTTAGAAGGACATAAAATAACTCCCTTAAAGAAATACAGGACAACATGTGTAAACAGGTAGTAGCAATTAAAGAGGAAACACACATATGCACACACACACACACACACACACACACACACACACATGTTAAAGAATCACAGGAAATCTCAAGCAAACAGGTGAAGGAATTGAACAAAATCATCCAGGATCTAAAATTGGAAATAGAAACAATACAGAAATCAAAAAGGGAGACAACCTTGGAGATAGAAAACCTAGGGAAGAGATCAGGAGTCATAGATGACCAACAGAATACAAGAGATAGAAGAGAGAATCTCAGGTGCAGAAGATACCATAGAAAACATTGACACAACAGTTGAAGAAAATACAAAATACAAAAAGACCCTAACCAAAAACATCCAGGAAATCCAGGAAACAATGAGAAGACCAAACCTAAGGAAAATAGGTATGGAAGAGAGCAAAGACTCCCAACTTAAAGGGCCAGTAAATATCTTCAAGAAAATTATAGAAGAAAACTTCCCTAACCTAAAGAAGAGATGCCCATGAACATACAAAAAGCCTACAGCCTTCCAAATAGTTTGGACCAGAAAAGAAATTCTTCTCATCACATAATAATCAAAACACCAAATGCACTAAACAAAGAAAGAATTTTAAAAGCAGTAAGGGAAAAAGGTCAAGTAACATATAAAGGCAGGCCTATCAGAATTACACCAGACTTCTCACCAGAGACTATGAAATGCAGAAGATCCTAGGCTGCTGTCATACAGACCCTAAGAGAACACAAATGCCAGCCCAGACTACTATACCCAGCAAAACTTTCAATTACCATAGATGGAGATTAACAAAGGATAATAGATGGAAAACTCCAACACAAGGAGGGAAACTACATGCTAGTAAAAGCAAGAAAGTAATCTTTCAACAAATACAAAAGAAAATAGCCACATAAACGTAATTCCAGCTCCAACAACAAAAATTACAGGAAGTAACAATGGCTTTTCCTTAATATCTCTTAACATCAATGGACTCAATTCCCCAATAAAAAGACATAGACTGACAGACTGGATACGTAAACAGGACCCAGCATTTTGCTGCATACATAAGTGTACCTCAGTGACAAAGAAAGACACTACCTCAGAGTAAAAGATTGGAAAACAATTTTCCAAGCAAAGTGTCCCAAGAAACAAGCTGAAGTAGCCATTCTAACATCGAACAAAATCGACTTCCAACTAAAATAACACACACAACTATGATGTACAGGAGAAGAAACTTTGATTTAGCAAGAGATGCGTAGTTATAACAAATAAATATGTTTACAAACAAACCAGGAAGGATGGGATCCACATGATCACAGTATCAGTAACACAGGCAACCTGAAGAAATGAAAACAGGACCAAATACTCCAGACTATTCACCTCAATATATCAAATAACCCCACCACAAAATGGTGTAGAATTGGAAAAGACTTGGTATCAATCTGCCTTTAGGTGCAGCAAATTCTAGTCAAAGCATTCCATGTCTCAAGTAATTTTGGAAACCTGGGTATATAAGGTCCTCCAAGACTTTTGCAGTCCTGGGATGGAATGAGGGCAGTCTTCAAGTTATCCATGCTTACCAATCTAACTTGGAATATCTATGGTATCTACCCTGGAATTGACTGAAGTAAACACATTGGAACTTCTTTATCAGATGCTGAAAATCTAAAGAAGAAAACCAAATAGCAGCACCATAGAACAATTTTCAGTTATATCAAATTACACCAGATTTTCAAAGCACTCATAAAGATTGCATTTGTTTCTCCTCCATCTCCTTCACCCTTTCTAAGACAGTCATATATAACCGATACCTATTCTATGGTTGAATATATTAAGACTCAAAGAATTTAAGAGTGAGTTCTGAGATTTCTAACTGTGGAAGAAAAAGACAAATGGGCTCAATGGAGAATTGAAAGTACCACTGACTTAAAAATCAATGATACAATAGAAACAGATGTCTAAACGTTGGGGTCTTAGACAGATGCACTTAGTTCAATAAACAAGCAGAATGCATAGAAACAAGCACTTATCTAGGACTAATTGGCTATTCTGGATCTTTTGTTGTTCCATATCAGTTTGAGGATTTTTGTGAAGAAGGAGAGGAGGCTGCTGATTATAATTTTATTGAATCAGTAAATTGTTTTTGGTAGGAAGGTCTTTTTTCACAATGTTAATTCTGCCAAGCTATACTCTTGGGAGGTCTTCCAATTCTAGTATGATTCTTAATTCTTTCTTCACACATTTAAAGTTTTCATTGTAGAGTGTTTTTTTTACCTCTTTTGTTATGTATATTCTAAATATTTTATTTTATTTGAGAAACTTGGAAGAGAAGCATGCCCATGGTCTCTTTCTCAGCACGCTTGTTATTCATATGTATTAAGACAGGTCAATTTTGAAGTCAATTATGTATCATAATACTTTGCTGAAATTATAAAAAAAGAAAAAGAAAAAAGATATATCATTTTAGTAATTTGTAAACTTAAAAATAATGAAAATATTCAGTTGATATAAGACTATTTTAATGAAACTTGTACAAGCTTAAGAATTGAAAAAACTAAGACAATTTTCTATATTATCTACCCCTATCTAAATTTTATCTAAATTAGTTACTTTTGTCCCTTTCTGATTAATAACACAATGCATAGGTGCATCTGAAATCCAGTGAAGGTTCCTGAGCTCTTAATCTGTTTCCCACTCTTTATCTTACAGAAGGTGGTCATCTTCAATTTTTTTCATAGACATATAGACAATTTTCTGAATTTGTTTATGATTATTATTCAAATTTTAAACTTTGGAAAATAAAGCATAAAGGAAAATAGATGTTGTAAGATGAGTAGATGTTATTCATTTTAATTAAGAAACTTAACAGGATAAGCAAGGTTCCCCAGAGGGAATGGAACTGGGTTTATTTCCAACTCTTTGTTCTGTATTATTGTTATCCCACGATGCCATGTCATAAGAAAATCATCCTTTAAACAAATTAAACTAATAAAGGATAAATTTATTTTGTATGTTTTCAAAATACAATAAAATTTCAATTCTTTGCATTTAATTTTTTCTTCCCATTATTCTTCAATAAAAATTTGAAAACACTTTATGTATATGTCAGTCTACTCTGTGCTAGCAATAAAGAGGTACTGAAGTACATTATAGATGTCATAGGATGTGTAAAAGATTTGCAGCCTAGGAGGGGCAATACACACAAAAGTAATCAGGCTGAGTAGATGTGATAGCTTCTATAACAAAAATACTGATGTCCTGTAGACAGGGATGCCATGCTAACATAACTAAACTATCTGTCTAATACTGTTGAACTAAGGTTCCTAACGTTCAAGAACAACGAAGAACAATTAAAGATTAGAGAATAAGCTAGACTCAGCAGCGTGGTTTCCATTCCAAAACCCTTCTCCATCAACACAAAGAGCATGAAATCTGTGGATCATTTAATCCATTTACTCAAATGATGGTTGATGGATACCTTCAAGCTCCTTTCAGAGTTATTTCAAATTCTAAAGTAGTAGTGTGAAATACTTATCCGATATCAGACTGTGAATTAATAACAGGCTTCCATCTTTCCATTATAGCTTACTCATTAAAGGAGAATTTTTTTTCATATAATCCCTCCAATTCTATTATAGTTCCCTAATAATTTCTGTTTGCTATGAGTTTGAAAAACAGGAAGATACTGAGGGACTAAATCTGTATTCACAATTAGTGTGGAAATTGGTTTAATTCACTGAATTCTTATATGCTTAAAACAGCTTTAATTAGTATTATTTTCTTTCATTCAAAGGGAATGCTCCTCAATACCTACATCTATGGTCTTAGCAGAATCCTCATTGTAGCATCTGCTTCATCACCATTCCAATTAATTCTGCTCAATTTGAAACTGTCAGGACTGTCAGAACATGGCAAGCACCTCGGTGGTAGTATAAATTAGTTCATTTTTTCAGTGGGAATGCCTCTACCCAGGAGTTTGAAGACCAAGGTCTGAATTTACTCTATAATAAAGGCATCTCACATTTTTCTTAGCAAAATAATAAACTTGTGTTCTTTGACAAACTGTCTATATATCAATTTTATCTTTTAATCTCTACCATAAAATCATCATAATTATGCAAAGCAAGCGTCTAGAAGCCGTAGTTTTTGTCTGTTTGTTTTGTACTGCTGTTGCTGAGGATGGACCTCAGAGTTTTGGACATGGGAGGCAAGTTCTGCTTTCTAGCTCCTTGAATGTCCTGTAGCTCTTTCTCATTTCTCATAAAAGATAACAAGGGAAGCTGTAGCAGACTGCATCCTTTGGCTGGATTATGTCATGCTTGGCTCCATTGCCCCTGTTCTTCTGTTCTGTATATACCCTCTCTCCTCTGGTTCCCAAGTGCACCATTGCCAAATATTTGTTTTCGCCTCCACATTAATTTCCTCGCCATTTGCTTTGTTTGGTCAACTTGCTGAATCTGGAACTCACCCTGGCTGATTCTCAGAAAAGCAGAGGACTCAGGGAAAGAGGTGCTGACTCCCCAACCCCACAGTGCCTGATATCCAGCTGTCTTCTGCGACTTTGCTCTGTATCCATTGTCTCTCATTCTTTTCCCCAGTCAATTATTCTTTTTTTGTGGCAGGATATTAACCTCTAACCCCAATTCTTTCTGCTAAACACTTGACATGACTTCTAGACTGAGTAGAGAGGAACATTTGCGTATTAGTATTTTCTTAGTGTCTAATAAATAGAAGTAGGAGACTTTATTTAAGTAGCCCTGGCTATGTAAAGTTGATAGGTAGAAATATCTACCCTAGACATTACAGAGATTCTTAACTTCCAGACTGCTAGGATAGGTGTGTTTTCTGCCTGTAAATGAATAATTAGAATAGGCACTGAATGATGGACATGTTTTCTCGTGAGTGTGAGCTCCCTGCTCTCATCATGGCCTATCATCACTCAATCACTCAACAGAGAAAGAAGAAACAAAAAAACTGTTCAACTTAAGTTATATTTCTTTAAACTGTAATAGTAACTTTTAAATCTATGTCACTTATAAAAACAAAGGTTTTCATCAATATCTATATCTAAAAGATGTCTCACATCATCAACTATCAATTCTGGTTCGCACTGTCCTCCGGGATATCAGAGAGATGGAGGTTGAGCAGTCTTGGGAGACAGTCATCTCCTTGTGAGTTCAGAAGAGTTGTAAAAGGAAACGCTGCATGACACAATCAGAAGATATGTTAACATTTTCTCATCCAGTGACATTCAGACCTTAAGACGACCATAGGAATGTAGGTTCTCAGGATGCTAGATGTATGAGAGAACTGGAAATACGGAGAAAAACTGACTTCATTTTTTATAATTAGTAATAAATTCTTACATAGTCTTTACCTATTTGAATTTTCTGATAGGTATTTAATTATATTTAAATAATATTCTGATATATTTACATTTTCTAAGCAGATAAACCTGGTTGTAATAAATACCTTCCTACCTCAACAATGCATATGCTGTCACTGAACCTGTACTCCATGTCTCCTCTAATTATATTTGGAAACAAAAGAGAGGCAGAGACAGAGAAAAGTAGAGTTCAAATAACTAGAAAGTGAAATGGCCCTTCTAATTAAGAGTCACAGTAAGGTCAGCAGCCCTGTGGCAGGCCCCCCTGGGGATGGTTCAACATTCACAAACCAAAAGAGGAGAGTAGGCATGAGAGATCTGGATAGCATCATGCATGAAATGTCTTTGTTTGCCATTGTAAGGCCCTCAATTATTACTGTGGGGAACTCTTTGCAGGGCTTTAAGCATATAGAATAGAAGAATAAATTTTATTTTGTTAAAACTTAGCTTGAGGACCAATATCTAAAGTATATAAAGAATTTTTAAAAAAAAAAACTATATATCATGAAAACTAATAACTCAATTAAAATTGTGGTACAGATCTAAATAGAATTCTCAATAAAGGAATCTCAAATGACTGAGAAACACTTAAAGAAATGTCAACATCCTATTCATTGGGGAAATAAACCTACTTTGAGAGGTTTATCTTCTACCTGTCAGGAAGGCTAATATCAATAAAACAAATGACAACTCATTCTGGTGAGGATGTGGAATAAGGGGAACACTCATTCACTGCTGATGGGTGTGCAGGCGTATATTTCCACTATGAAAATAAATGTGCCAGCACCTCCAGAAGATGGAAATCAATCTACCTCAAGAACTGGCTCTACTACTCCTAGGCATATTCCCCAATTCTACCACAGAGACCATTGCTCAACCATGTTCACTGTTGCTCTATTCATAATAGCCAGAAATTGGAAACAATTTAGATGTTCCTTAACAGATGAATGGATAAAGAAAATGTATATTTAAACAATGGAATATTAAAAATAACATATAAAATTTGCAGGTAAATGGAAAGAACTAAAAAAAAAATTATCCTGATTAAGGTATCCTAGATGGAGAAAAACAAATGTGATATGTCACTTGTATGTGAACATTAGCTGCTTTTAAGTCAATGATAACCAGGCTAAAATCCATAGAAGCACAAAGGCTAGGTATAGAGTAAGGAATTGGATGGCTGTAGGGGGAAGCAGGCAGGTAAAGCCCCATGGGAAAAGTAAGTAGAATGGATAGTGTGGATGGATGGTTGGAGAAGATAGATAAAATTCAGGGCCATTTGAGGGATAGTGTAAAAATCTAATATAGTAGAATTTTCATAAAATATATGTATATATGAAGGGTATTTAAATAAAATCACCCAGTAATAGAGAGACAGACTTGGAATTGAACATCTCTTGTTACCAAATGAAACTTTCAAAATCAGAATTAGATTACATCTCATTGAGTTGTTGGCTTATGGGAACACTCACACAACTCAAACTGTTTACACACACACACACACACACACACACATACACACACGTACGGTATCCTCTACAAACTGACAGCAGGGCTTCATTGCTGAAGACAACACCTATACCATTCACCGAACATGGAGAAGTTAAGCTAATGCCCAGGGAGAGCCTCCACCATATGTGCTAGGATCTTTGGTACAGGAACGAATGTTCTCTACAGGCTACTAGAGGAGAAACATAAATGCCAACTGTGCCACAAACACTTTGATCCTCAATGGTGTCCTGCCTGCAAGATATGTGGGTACAATGTTGGCACAAAGCTTGTAGTAGTAACCCACTGATGTCTTATTTGATTTAAGGTCCACTCTACCAGATAAAACCCATACTTGGCACTGATAAGTTGACCACATGCCCAAGAAATGATAGCACAGGGACCTAAGATAAAGCTAAATACTTGTTCTAAAAGGAAGAAAGAAAATGGATGAAAGAAAAGAAGGAAAGAAGCAAGCAAGGAAGGAAGAAAGGAAGGAAGGAAGGAAGGAAGGAAGGAAGGAAGGAAGGAAGGAAGAAAGGAATAAAATGTCTCCTACTGACATTCTGCTGTCCTCACAAATCATCCCTTGCTCAACCATCATCAGAGAAGCTTCTTCCTGTAGCAGATGAGAACAAAACCAGAGACCCCCAGGAAGAGATTATATAGAGAATGAACCTTAGAACACTGAGCTCTGAACACATTATCTAAGTCAAATCTCTCCCCTCAGAAACTAGGGAACTCCTTCAAAGAGGAAGCAGAAAAAGCTGAAGTTTCAGAGGGAATGTGGGACACGCAGAAAACAGCACCCTCTGATTCAACAGGGTCAGTACATGCATAAACTCATAGAGAATGGGCCATCACACAACGGCTTTGCACCAGATAGTCTTAGAACTGAAATAAGTTGACATACACTTCCATATCTAACACAGAAGCAAATTTCAATTGATAACCACTTGCAAATGCAAATTTTGTTTTCTCCAAGGGAGTCTCACAAGAGAAACACAATATTTTTAAAGGCTAACTTCATGCCCAGCCTGGAAGATCAACAGAAATGAGTTCAATGGTATCACTGAAGATCCCTTCTCTCACGATATTGTGCCAGGACTTTCTCTCTTTCTTTTCTTTCTTTAGTTTTATTTTTTATATTTATTTTTATTTTATTCTCTCTTGCTTGCTTGCTTTCTCTTGCTCTCTCCACCTTTCTCCCTCTCCTTCTCTCTCTGTCTCTTTCTCTCTCCCTCTCTCCCTCCCTCTCTCTCTCTCCCTCCCTCCCTCCCTCTCTCCCTCCCTCTCTCTCTCCCTCCCTCTCCCTCTCTCCCTTCCTCTCTCTCTTCCTCTCCCTCTCTCCCTC
>NW_022196899.1:19559040-19592113 GCF_008632895.1 Mastomys coucha
CTCTCCCTCTCCCTTTCCCCCCTCTCTCTACCCCCATCACACAGAGGTAGACAGGTATATATATGTTTCCAGTTTAGTGTTCTTATGGGATTACTATCTGTTTCATGTACCTCTTCTTGGACCTTTTACTTTCTATTTGTCTTGTCGTATTCTATATATTAGTTGTTTTATCTTATTATGTTATTGACTATGGGTAATAGTAAAATAGAAGCAAGAACCCTCAAGAGAAGGCCACTGAACAAGTCCAAATGAGGAATTCTCAGACATGAGTGCAAAAGTAATACAGATGACAGGAAGGGACCGATTTGCAAATGCAAGACAGGATTCTAGACGTTTCTTCCTTATATGAGGGTATTAGAAAAGAAATGACTGACTTCAAATTCTTTGATCTCGTAAAAGAACATTTTCATATATCCTAAGATGTTGATAAAATGTTAAGAGAAAGCAGATAAAATCAGATCAGCTGAATGTGCATCTGCAGAAAGGCTGGAATTTTCCAGTGAGATAACCTTTTTCACTTCCAATCTTTGCATCAACCAGTCCTTCTGCTACTTCTCTTTGTGGTGGATACATTTAATTTTTTCTTTGGGTTCTAGATAGAGTTATTGATATTTAATACTCTCAACTTTTCTAACATGTATTTGTCAATTCCAAATTTCTTGTGGGAGATTTGTCAGTAGGATGAGATAGCTCTGAAAAGGATCATTGACCTTTACCAACTAGAAAGCTCATTCACATAAAAAAATTTAGGGTAATCAGTAAATGATGATCCTGATGGTAGATCAAGCATGACCTCCTATAGCGGTGAACTGTATAAACTCTGTGAATTACAAGGTGCTGTGTAGAAAAAACCTTTAGAGGTTGAACTAAGCCCACATCCAGCATTCTCCATGGCAAACACACACACACACACACACACACACAAATGCACGCATGCACGCATGCACACACACACACACACACACACACACACACACACACACACAGGTCCTACCCCTACAAATTGTTTGTGACTGAATCAGCTGAACCTGCCTCTCCTTACTTGGACATCCCGATCAATAGCTTTTGTTTCCTACTAAAGATTATGCAGGCAACTTTAAATAAACTTAGAGGATAAAAAAGGGGAAAAACCAAGAAACCCATGTACTCTGTTTTGTCATGGTCTAATTTCTCCAGTAACTTTGTCATACACTTAAAAGCAAATAAAATCATGCCATTTTAACATACTTTCTACAATTTTCCATAACTTTGGTAGATAACATTCTGTTCTCTGTTCAGTAATGTGGGTACTTTATCTGTCCTACTAGATAGTATGTACTTTATAGCTAGAGATAATATCCTTGGAAATTCTTTATTCTTTACAGTGTCATATTTAATGCTGTTTCTATAGGCTATTGTAAACTTTAAAAATCCACTTGATTAAAACAGTAACAAACACATATTTATTTAGAAAAGTACTGCTTATTTTACAGAGAAAGGTATTCACCTAGCATTTACATTTATTAATAAATAATGTTTGTACTAAAAGAAAACACTTGTCATACTATTTGAGCATTGTGACCTATATTGAGAAAAGTCTAGACTTCTTTTTGATATAAGTTTTAAAATGAAAGAAAAATCAAACTGACAAATATATTCTTCATCATCCTTTGAAGATGACATTGCTTTAAGAGACTATAAATTAGTATTCTTTATTTTACTTCAATCTCAAAAATGTATTTTTTGGAGTGACTATAAATACATTTAAGATTCTATAAATGTAATATAGTTATTCTTGAGCCATTTCACTACTTGCAATTTCTGTCCACTTTTACACACTGAGTGCATTCAAGTCACTAAAGCTTGCTGCAAATTTTACAAGTCTCTGCAATTTTAATTTAATGCAAATGTAAATGCCTACAGAAAACTGCCACTAACCTAAATTTAATGACCATTTGAAGGTACAACTTTTTTTTTAACAAACCCAACTTTTTGTTAATTACTTTAACAAAGCTTAGTTAATCGATTTAACCTCGATAGTTTCATTTCAGTTCCTCAGCAATTATTCCTGGATCCTTTCTTGCCTATTTTTTTGCTTCTCTCTCTTAACTTCCCTTTTCTTTGCAAGACTTCTTGTTAAATTTTCTTATTTTGAGTCTGCATTTCTAGCCCTAGAAATGTAATAATACTCAGATTTACCTGGAAGACCCCAAGGAAACAGGATCTTCTACATGTACAGAGATGATGAACTTACAGTCTGTGACCCCAGGCTAAAGACATGCCTAACACAGGCAGGGTCCCAGCACTGTGAAGGGAAAGTAGGCACAAAGTTCCACCTAGAACCAAGGAGCTACTTGAAATGTGTACCTGCTGGAAGAGAGAAGATCAGTGGCATGTGACCCTGGTTCTAGCATCCACACTCTAGGGCAAGACTTACGCTTGTTGTGATTGGCCAACACAAAAACAAACTCCAGCTCTTTGCCTGCTTTGTTTGTTTGTTTCCTTTCGTTGTTTTAGGTTTGGTTTGATTTGGTTTTGAGCGAGAAAAAGAAGATGAAGTTTGGTGGGTAAGGAGAGAGGAATCTCTGGGGATAACCGGGGATGGGAAAGAATACGATCAAAATATATTGTATGACAAATTTGAAAAGTTAAAACCTAAAAAGGGAATAGCCTAGACAAAGTGATGTCCTCACTGAAATCGAATGGGAATCGATGTTGTCTCCATTCATAACCATTCTGTTCACGAAAGCACGCGAACTGCCATAGTATTCAGTGCAGTTAATGAAGCAAAGTAGAGTGTCAACAGCCTCAATGAGAGAAACTATAGGAAAATGCAAGCACTTAACTGTTGAGCCCTGAGTGTAGTCTTGCATAGTCTGAGTTCAGTGTTCATGCTGGGTGTGGGTACAGAACAAGATACTGATAAGCACCGGTAGCTCTTGGGTGGGTCTAAAAAAAACACCAACGTATTAACAAAGAAGGTATGGTCAATACATCCTGGGTTTGTTTTCTTTGCTTTACCTTCTTGTCCTTTCTTTTCCTCTCAGAAAGCAGCAGAAGAAAAGAAGGTAGGCTCTAGATCAACAACACGGTGCATACAAGGTAGAGTAAAATCATTTTAGATATTGAGAAGGCAAAAAAAAAATGTGTTCATGTTCTAAGAAAATGCAGCCAATTGAAAAGACCCACAAGTGATCCAGGTTATTCTCAGCAACAACAGCTGTGGTCACTCTATAAAAATATAAGGAGAAATGGGTAAAAATGGGTGAAAGATGGCAGAGATGAAGCGTGTGTTGAAAGAGAAATAGAAACAACAAAAAAGAAAGACATTTGAAACTCAGTTCAGTAGTTGCACTGCAAGGAATACTCTGCAAAGGAATCAATAATTGGGAGAGAGATTAGCAGCTATTATCTGGAATGAAGCAAGGTAAATGATTGTGACTGTAGAAAGATAGATAAGAAGTTAGGTAGGTAGATGTATGTATGTATGAATGGACAAATGAATGATAAACAGACAGACAGAAGAATGGTAAATAGGTTTACATAGACACATATATAGTATATAATAATACACACATATATTTGTGTATATATGTATATATACATATATGTATATAATAATACACATATATATAATATATGTATATACACACATATATATGTACATATATTATTATATACATATATGTGTATATATACATAGATAATAGGGATACAGAGAGCTTTATGTTGTTTAGGTGATAGATACATATATAATATACATATATAATATAAAGATAAATAGAAAATGGATGGATGATTGATAGTGAATAAAAGATAGGTGTTATATGATAGATAACAGAGATGACTAGATAGATGTTAGGTCAATAAGTTAGGATAGTCAATATATGATAAACAAATGATAGGGGAGATTTAGGTAGATAATATATAGGGGATATATAGCTATCTACATCTTTTTTTTTTTGATACATGATAGCTACATAGGTGGGAGGGAAGAGAAAAGATCCTGCTCGGTGGGATGATGGCATGGAAGCACCTTGAAAGAACAGAGAAGCTACACCGAGGGGAGTCTGGAAACAAATGAGGACATGAACAAATGTTTTCCAACTTAATGGAATACATTCACTTGAAGAAGGTCAACAATACCCAAAACACATTGTTATGAAGTATAGAATGGTTGAAGTGGTGAAAAGCCATGGTAAGTGAAGGGAAAGTGGCAACTCCATTAGGAAAACAACTAAGGCATCCCAGGCATCACTTTAACACAAGAGATGCAGCCAGGTGACGGTCAAGCTGTATCTCTCGGGGTTAGGAAGGGATAACGCAATATCTATTAGCCTGAAATCCTGTAATCCTGGCCAAACTATTTTAATATTTTAAAAAATAAAGCCATGTTGATATAAAGGAGTGTCAAAGTAATTTGATAGTAGCAAACATAAACTGCAGAGTGCCAAAATCCTTCAGACAGTTCTGGTGACAAAAATTGAGAGCGACAGTACCCGAATGGGTTAAACCACCACTAACTAAAGTTATCATAGCAACGTTTCACATAATTTGTTGCAAAAATGGGGCATAGGGTGCAATATGAAGATAAGGTGGTCGGGAATTATATACGACATGAAAAAGTATTAATCAACAAAAGAATAAGATAAATTAATAACTCATATTTCATCTTCTACAGCAACACCTAAGTGCATAGATAAGTAGTTCTGTGAGGCTGACAGAAGACAGAAAGTGGAAAACTAAGATATGTGACATTTCTTTGACGGTTGCAGAGAAAAGATGAGCAGAAGAATGAAGTTCACACAGGAAAAAGGGGAAGCATATTCTACACTATCTTATAATATTTGTATTAAATATAAGTGGACTAAATAATTCAGACTAGATTACAAAATGATCTGAAAGCTCAGATGAAGCATGTGATGTGTGCCACAGATCCCTTAAGTAGAAATAAATAGATAGATAGATAGATAGATAGATAGATAGATAGATAGATAGATAGACAGAAATATATATACATGTGTGTATGTGTGTGTGTGTATGTAAAACAATACTAATTACATAATAATAGGTCATAAACCTAAAACCAAATGGAGGGACATAAGGGAAGTTTCAGGAGGAGAGGGAGTGGTGGAAATAATATAAATGTAGTAGTTATCAATATAATACTTAGTAATGAAATTCTCAAAATAATAAAAATTAAATAAAAAATTAAAACTATAGGTACATATGGAACATTACCAAGAAACAAAACAAGTTTCAAAATAATAAATATTAAGGTCATAAAGTTTTTTCTAATTAAAAAGAACTTAGAAGTCAAGATCAAAAATATTACTTAAACTCCACATATGAGAAAATTAAACTATTCTCCAAAAGCTTGCTGCTCAAATAAGAAATCATTCCACAACATCAAAAGTAGTTTTAATGAAGTAATAATAAAAGAATAAAATAAGAAAACTTATTATATTCTTTTAAAACTGGACTTCAAGAGAAACTCCTAGCTGTTGATCAATGACTTAGCAAAACAAGAGGGAATCAAGAGAAATATCACATTTAAAGAAAGGAAGCAAAAAATACAGAGAAGCACTGGTGAGAAACACAAGGGAAGAGTAGGCAAGACAGAAGGCAATAAGGAGTGAGCAATTCCATGAGTAAAACAGAAAGGAAAAATGAACTGTCAAGTAATAAAAGAAAATACGTAATCATTATGAATAAATGTGAACAGATATAGAAAAAAAATTGTTTGCAAAATGAGTAAAATAATAATTATTATGAAGACGAGAAAGAGCATAGCTTATTGCAGCCAACAAATACATCCATCTGTACATGGAAAATATCTAATTAATAAAGATTATCAAATTAAAAACTATGGAGCTAAACTTTTAGAAATAATTTATTATAAACAGTTGGATAACAAAATTATAGAAGTAGCTCAATTGATATAGAAGGATAGTTTCAGAGTCATCTGTATTTTGGTAATTTTTAAAATATATCTCAGCCAAGAAATGATAGCAAGTGATTCCATTAGTTTACAATCATGCTATATTCAAATACAGATATATGCACACACGTACACACACACACACACACACACACACACACACACAAATATATATTTAAAGAGATAATTAACTGAAGAAGACATTCAATTAGTACACAAAATTTATGTTCAATGTTTGCAGTTACTAAGAAACTTTCACTGAAATCCCACTTCTCACCATATAGGGGACCTAAAATCAAAAGAACTGAAAATACCAAATGCTTACAAGAATATACAGTAATGGCCCCTCTCAAGCTGTGCTTGAGGATATGTTGTTTGATTATTTAAAAGCAAAAGCAGTTTTAAAAACTTTTATAATACTATAGCTACCCCAAGAAGCAGAGAATTCCATTCCTTGACACTGACAAAAGATAAATTAACATTTCACTTAAGCTTTATTACTAGAAATAAAAAAAAAACAAAAAACTAAAAAGTTAACTGTCCACCATTAAGGAAACTGATATATTGTGAAATACTGCTTATCAATGGAAAGGAGTCACCTGCTTATAAACACAACTGGATAAACCTTTCAGACACAAAGAAACCAAATGCAATTCACTAGCAGGAAGTTTAAGAAAAAGCAAGATCCTGTCACGTGCGAAATAAATCAGAATGGATTCCTGGGTTGCATAAGTCACAGAGATCCACTGATTCTGGAACCTACAACCAGAAGTCTGTTCAAATGAGTACTGGAAATGCCCCAAACTAGAAATGATGGAAGTATGGAATAGTGCATCACATGGCGCTCCCATGTACTAGACCCTACACTGTTATTCTTTATCCTGACAACAGTCATTACATCTCCGTTTGTGATTCAGTATGAAAACGCAGTATTGCTATGCGTGCCAAGCAATATGGCAACATTGTATGCACCTACAACCCCAGTGTCCCAGAGCAGAGATAGGAGGATCAGGAAATCCACTGTCTCTCTTAACTACATTAGTCACCCTGAGCTACATGAGACTCTGTCTCAAAAATGAACAACACATACTTGCTTTCATGTACACACAAACATGCACAGATGCACACTCTCACACACACACAAGCACATGACCCAGAAACATCAAAAAAAAAAAAAAACACTCATGAAATGGTTACATCTATTCCTTGAATTCCTCTTCATTATCAGCATATGGAGTTAAGAATAGCTCATTAAACTGTTTAGAAGTATTATCAGACTGAGGCTTTCAAAAACAGCATAGTTTTTGAGAACAAGTTGATAATCTTTTATTTAAAAATAAACTTATCTGCCAGTTCTCATAGGACAGCCATTAAATCGATCATTATTACAAAAATAATACAAAGCAAATTTTAAAAATTCTAACCAATGGTGGGATCTCAATGTACTCACCCTGAATTTACTCAGCACCTTTCTCTCTTGTGCATGCATTCCCAGGGCAATACAGTCTTTTTGTCATTTCTGAGGAAAAAGAAGATGATAAAAATCAGTGCCTGATGGGTTATCAGCCAGCAGAGGGCTCAACAAGTGTATTTTTAAATCCAAAGGAAAGAACTCAGAACACCTCCTTGCACTGGTTTGGTTGAACATGTAATTTGCCCCTTAAATCCACACAGGATGTGGAATCACCGTCCTTAGTGGTTAACCACAGCGCTGCTTTTGCCAATCAGACAGTTCTGTTTCACTTGTCACAGACACCCAACTGGCAACAGGAATGTGTTACTCACAATGGGCAGCACTCGAGCTCCTTTCATTCTCTAAGCAAGGTCAGTCCAGACATCTTTTTTTAAAAAGCTTCCAAAGTTACCCTGAGAGATAAGTGGGTAGCCTGGTTTGTAGAAGAGAAAGAATTGGGTAAAGTTTATGAGGAAATGCTCAACTGGCTGTCCTGAACAATTTTCTTTCCTTATCAATTTCACGTGTCACACTGACTCTAGTCCTACACAAAGCCAACTATTTCCTCACTAAGTGAACAACCCTTCGTGTATTTAAACTTATTTTTGTCATTGCTTGGGACCTTTGTAAACAATCTAAATTTCGTCTCGCATATATCTTCACACACTTTCTTCTTCTCTAGAGTTATCTCAGTGGACAAGCTAAGCTAAGTGTGTTGGTCCTGTTCCTTTGGAATTTCTATTTTCAAAGAAAATTAGACAAACATTGCAAACTTAGAGACCTAAGGGTTCCCTAAAGCAGAAACAAACTTTGATCTAATCTAACACCTTCTAAACTTGATGTGCACTGGATTATCTGGAAATCTTTGTAAAAGGCAGTACTTGACTCAATAGTTCTGTGGCAGTGACTGAAAGTCTGCATGTGTGAATGGTGTTGTGACTGGTCCCAGGGCCACATTTCCATGAATATACCGCCAGTAGATTTACTAATACATAACACTTAAGTTACAAACACAGTAATATTTCTAGACACCATTGTTTATATATAAACATATAAATAAAGTAATACATTTAAGTGCAAGTATAAAAAACGACACCATTAATGTCATTTGTAGAAAATCTTAGAGATGTTTGCAGAAGCTCAATACTAATAGGTATTATCAAACACATAGGTGCTTCACACTAGAGAAATTACTCTCTTCAGTTATTTTGATTTATTTAGAAAATGATCGTTTTTCAAAACCTCCGCTATAATTAAAGCTACCATGACTTCTTTCGACCTCATACCTATTAATTAGGAATTGGATTTCCATAAGCTGACTTTCTCTCCTCCCTAGTGGCAAGCTTTCACTATTTCCATCAGAAAGACCTTTGCATATTTCTATGAGGGTGAAAATGAATTCCTTCTCAGGGGACTGAACACATACTGCAGAAAGGTTCTCCCGTTCACAGTTTCCGACATCTACAGTGAGTCCATTTTAACACACAAGAAGCAATTTTCTCTTCACTGAGGAAAGGGCCTACCATTTTTTAACAGTTGTCATCTTGTCTCTGCCTCCCGAGAGCATTCTTCATCACTATGGACACGTACCATGCATTGAATTTAATTCTTTACTGCTTACTAATAGATGTCTTTGAAGAGTTGTTTAAGAACAACAAAGATAAGAATAAACAATGCTGTTATATGTGAATTCTGCTATTGTTCACATAGAATTATAAAAAATTGGATTATAATTACTGTGATGATATAGGTATTAAAATGGAATTTCATGGATATTCTGTAGTCATGTGGAGGTCTGCAGACTCAGGGGTCAAGATCATAGTGTAAATGTGCCTGTCTTTAAGAATAGACTCACAGACTAAAACTGCAATTGCTGAATTCTAGAAAAGTAAGATGTATTAATAGGTTAAAGAGCAAAGACATGAAATGTGTCTAAAATTCCAGTGTTTATAATATGATAGTTATAGTAGATAATTTGTACTTGCTAAGAATATTGTATTTTACAGTGAATGTACATTAGAGAAAGTTTGGGTGTTTCTATTGAATAATCTAAAAAAATTAAAGTAAACTAAAAAAAGAAGAGTTCCTTTTAACATACAAAGTGTTCCTCTTTAAAATTTATTTAATATACTCTTTTAAAGGTTTTTATCACACTATACCCAGAATACAGATAAGAATACAAAAGAATTATTTTTAAATGTGGTGTATACCTAGCCTTTCTCAGATCAGAAAGAAACTTCTGTAAGATGCAATATTTTTAAAAACACAAAACAAACACGGCAGCTTTAAAGCTATTTAAGGCTCACATATTAACCAGATGGCAGACAGCTTGGAAACACGAGTCCTCAACCCAGACCCTAGCAATGCTGAAAGCCTCTCAAACGAACGGAAACTAGTGGTTTGGGGCCCAGCTTTGTTGGCTGTTTTCCTAATTATTTTTTTGTCTCTCCTTGTTTTGTTTTTAATTTTTTTATTAGATATTTTCTTTATTTACATGTCATATGATATCTCTTTTCCCAGTTTCCCCTCTGAAGAAAATTAAAAAATAAAATAAAATAAAAAACAAACAAAAACCAACCAACCAAACAAACAAACAAAAAACCCCTGTTCCCTCCCCCCTTGCCCTGCTAACCAACCCAAATTCTCCTGCTTCCTGGCCTGGCATTCCCCTACACTGGGGCATAGAACCTTCACAGGGCGAAGGCCCTCTCCTCCCATTGATGACTGACTTGGCCATCCTCTGCTATACATATGCTGCTGGAGCCATGAGTCCCACCATGTGTACTCTTTGGTTGGAGTTTTAGTCCCTGAGAGATCTGAGGGTACTAGTTAGTTCATATTGTTGTTCATCCTAAGGGACTGCAAACCCTTCAGCTCCTTGGGTCCTTTAGCTCCTTCATTGGGGACCCTGTACTCAGTCCAATGGTTGGCTGTGAGCCTCTACTTCAATATTAGTTAGGTACTAGCAGAGCCTCTCACGAGACAGCTCTATCAGGCTCCTCTCAGCCAGCACTTGCTGGCATCCACTATAGTGTCTGGATTTGATGACTGAATATCAGAAGGATTCCCAGGTGGAGCAGTCACTGGATTGTCCTTCCTTCAGTCTCTGCTCCATAGTTAGTCTGTACAACTCTCTTCCATGGGTGTTTTGTTCCCCCTTTTAAGAAAGAATGAAGTATCCACACTTTAGTCTTCCTTCTTCTTGAGTTTCTTGTGGTATGTGGATTGTACTTTGTGTATTCCGATCTTCTGGGCTAATATCCACTTATCAGAGTGTGCATAACATGTGTGTTCTTTTGTGGTTGGGTTACCTCAGTCAGGATGATATTCTCCAGATCCATCCATTTCCCTAAGAATTTCATAAATTCATTGTTTTTAATAGCTGAGTAGTACTCCATTGTGTAGATGTACCACAATTTCTGAATCCATTCCTCTGTTGAGGGACATATGGGTTGTTTCCAGTTTTTGGCTATTATAAATAAGGCTGCTATGAACATGGTGGAGCATGTGTCCTTATTACATGTTAGAGCATCTTCTGGGTATATGCTCAGGAGTGGTATTTGAGGAAGAAGACGTTTTCACTCAAACTCTGAAAAGTATATCATTTATCAACATCAGTTCTCTGATTTCAGCAGGGAAACTCTACCTTCTCATTTTTGTACTTTTTTTGTTCCTGCATCATCTCTGACTTAAAAGCTGAGAAAGTTTAAGTGAGGGTTAGATAGCAAGGAGTAAGGAAAGGGGAGAGAAACTTTGCAACAAGATGCAAAAAAGATGGTAACAAGAGCCAGGGAGAAATCTGATTAGAGTTATAAAATATTTAAGATAAGGAAACACAAAATGCCTTAAACATAAGAAGAAAGTTTGAAATGACAATTTAAATGAAAATGGCCCATTCTGTGACACAGAGGACAAGTGAGTAAACACTGTGTCAGAAGCTGTCAGTGTCCGAGATGTTCCAGGTAGTATGCTAAGTCATTTCCTCTTGAAGCCACTGGTCTATAGGAATGTCTGTCAGTAACATTGAGGCCACTAAGTAGATGGTCAACGGTCTCCAACAGACATCGCATTGCACAGCCTTCGTTCCCACCCTTCCAGCTCTTAGGTTCCTATGGCCTCTATTTCTAGATGTTCCAGAGCCTTCTTGAGGCTCTGGAGTGGAAGTCACTTGAGAGTAGAGTGGGCCGGGTGCTCGGAGTCACTTATTCTAAGCACTTTTACCACATGGGTCACTGTACTTAACAACTGCAAAACGATACAAGATAAAATAAAATAAAGTAAAATAAAATAAATCTTTGCTGACCATGGCTGAGAGTTGAAGGGGTAAATGGGGTGTGAATATGATCATAAAGCATTTTTCATGTATTAGATTATCTGAGAATAAATAAAATAGTTTTAAAATTCATCGCAGGTTACAAATGTGGCTCATAAGCTGTGGTGGCCTCAGTGAGTGATGTGTTTCCAGTAATTTTAAGTCATACGTTTAAAATCAAAAGGATACATGATGGCTCCTGGGACACTGGCAAGCTTTGTGGTGGTATTTGAGTATATTAGAAGGAGTGTAATATAAATATCTAACAAATCTTAAAGATGGTGTCTAATTCCTCTCTGTGAAAAGGAATGGAAAGTATAATAAGATCAGAGGATTCCTCCTTGATGCAATGCATGTCTGCTGAAATACACGAAAACACGCCTTCCACGGCGTCTCACGGAAGAGGGTCTGTAGCTGGTTTTTGTTCCAAATGTCTCCATTGATTTAAACCAGTTTCCCCAGCTGAGAGAAGTTCAGTTGAGACATTAAAAGTCTTATCCTGCGTGAACAATCACTGGGATTAGTGACACCTCTTCATCCTTCACAGCCTCACTCAGTTGATGTGGACCTTCATGATCTCCAATCACTTTCTGTGTTTTGAAAACTGCCATCTCCCAGCAAACTTTGGAGCTCATCGCTGAGGTGGAAGATATAGGTTATGTCACCAGCAGTGTCCCACTGGGAAAGGTGAGCTTTTAGGAGAGACTCGGTGACTCATGTCTATAAAAGACTGAGTAAGGTTGATGACTTGCAGACGGGAGAAATCCACAATAGTGCACAGAGGGCAGAATTGCCCTCTAAGTACTAAGCATTTGTGTTGTCAGACAACTAAATCCAGTGTAGAAATACAGATGATTTCTTCCACTCGTAATTTATGTATATAATGAATTGGTTAAACCCGTTAGGCCACAGGTTTTACATGATTTAGCATCCCATTTATAAATAAGTTAATCTAATAAAAGAGAGGAACTATTACCTTCACTGAAATAAGAGATGAATTTTAGTGTAAAAAGAGCGGTTACTTTATTTTATTGGCACAGCAGTATTGGCCAATAAACAGGAAAAAAAATCTGCATGCCAGAAGTGGATGCATACTAAATTTCATCTACAAGGTGAAATATGTATGCAGCCATTGTGATAATCAATATTTGAACTGTTTTCTTCTTTTTTTTTCTTCTGAAGAATATTTATAAGTCATAAGTGTGTTGTGGTAATAATGCCCAGCCAAGAGTCTTTCATTTACTTGGACATTAGATAAAAATGAGTGAAGGGGAAATTTCAATACTCATTTTTAAAACATGGTTTATCTGGATTTGCCCTCTAGTTCCACGAAAGGGGAACAGTTACAGATGATTTCAATCCATAATAATAGCAAATATATTTGCAGATTCACTCATAAAATGTGCTGCCTTTTATGTCCGAGAAAGTCAGAGTTAGTGGTTTAAAAATGTGCCCACTGCAAAGGCATGTCTTATGATAAAGTCTCTGTAAGAACAGAAATGTAGCAGGAAGGACATAACATAGGGACGTACTTTAAACTTGTCCGTGAGTCCCACAAATCAGTGTCTTTCAAACTGTAGTGTATGTCCAGTTCTCTGCATGTGAATAGGTTGTGAGCAGTTATTTTTTTTAAATAGCAGAATTTATAAAAGAGGAGAATTGAATATATTGAGGGGCACCGCACACAGTCAAACAAGCCTTGAATAACAACATCTCTGTTGCATATCATATGCTAAAGCACATGTGCACACATGTGCAAACTCCTAAACACACGCACAAACACACACCTCCACATGCCTGTATATCTAAGATCCTGATATAAAATTCATATATTGCTTCTATGAGCCTTGGTGCAAAAATAGAAAACTTGTTTCACTAATATCACTAATAAAGTCTAGTCTTTATCATCAAACTAAAAGAAGATACTGTGTGTTCCCTTAGAAATTTGTCTTAAAACTCATGAATTCCCTTCCTTCTTACTGGTGGATTGCATCACCCCTGTGGACACTAGAGAATGTCACATCAAACAGCTATTCCTAGAAAGAAAGGTTTGGGAGCTGGCGTTGTGTGGCATGCCTAGTTACCAAGCAGCTTCCAGTTTCCTCTAGCTTTCTCATATTTTCTCCTTCACTTTGTAGGTGTATGTGTCTGTGTGTGTGTGTGTGTGTGTGTGTGTTTGTATAAGTTGTAGGCACATATATGTAGTTGCAGAAGTTTAAGCACATGTATTTGGATAACAATACACATGCATATGTACATGAAGACTAGAGCTTGGCATCCAGTCTTTAATAATTTACCCTTGGAGGCAGGAACTGTAGCTGAAGATGGGTCTCACTGAGAAGTTCCAAGGCTCACACAATCCTGTCTCATCCCCCACTGTGAAGTTATAGATGTGCATGGCTTTTTAATGTGGGTACTGGGAATCCAACCTCAAGTCCTCATGCAGTAAAGCATGCTCTTCAGCAGTGGAGGTGCTCTCCTCTGTGATTTATTTTCATTATATTAAACCATGCAACACCTCAAACATTTGGTTAATAGGTAAAAAGCATTGCAGAGTTTTATTACACATATTTCTTTGTAGTTTACATAGTTAGCTGTTTTCAAAAGGTCGGTTTTACAAAGCAGGAGACATTTACAATATCTACTTAAAAGTCAGTAGATTAAGGGAGTGGAGAGATTGCATTTTGGACTGAGCCCAGGGACCTGGATTGCATCCCCATAGGAAGAACAACATAACTAACCGGACTACCCAGATCTCCAAGAGACTAAACCACCAACCAAGGAGTACACATGGAGGGACCCATGACCCCAGAAATATGTGTAGCAGAGGCTGACCTTATCTGACATCAATGGAAGGAGATTAGTCCTTGGTCCTGTGGAGGCGTGATGCCCCAGCAGTGAGGTGGGAGTGGGTAAATGGGTGGAAGAGCACCCTCATAGAGGCAAATGGGAGGGAGGAGATGGGGGATGGGATGGGGGAGGTTGTGGAGAGATATCCGGGAAGGATATTACCTAATATGTAAATGAATAAAATGATTAATTTTTTAAAAAAGTAAACTAAATATTTTGCTTGCAGAGAAACTGATTTGGGACTCAGCTCTATGTTGGTTATTTTATTGCTGCCTGTAACACCATCCCCAGACCCAGGTCTATGTTGGTAATTTTATAGCTGCCTGTAACACCATCCCCAGAGGTACTGCATGCCTCTAGCTTCATGGGCATCTGTACTCACATGCACAAACACACGTAATTTTAGAAATAATAATAATAATGATGATAATTAATAATAATATAATATTTGAAAAGCAGTAATCCAAATGGTCAAGGCTAGTAAGCAATGGCTGTATGTTAAGTGTGGAGACAAAAAGAGTTCAATTTTGATGCACTTAGATTTGAGGAAAGAAAGAACATAGTTTTAAAAGTCCTTCAATGTTGGAAAAAATGGAATATGAGCAAAGAAACTGAAAATCTTACTGCGGAAGAAAATGATTGGAAAGAAGGAAGGGGGACAGCTAAACATTTCTGGGGGATAATACTCCCAGGGAAATGATCAAGGTATGTTCAAACAAGAAATCAGATGGAGCAGACTTTTATTTTAGCCTGTGCAATAGGAATCAAACTCTTTCCTGTTGGGCTGGCGCTGTAGTGAGACCACCATGAGACCCCTGTCACTTCATATAGACCCCGAGAGAGCACTAGCAACTTGCGATTCCTCATTGCCTCTGAAAGTGTCAAACACAAATCCATTGTCTGTAAGTACTTTATCCTCCTCCCAACGTCATAAAGAATACAATTCTCTAAAAGCTGACACATATGTACTGCCTGCCAGGCAGAGTACACATCTTTAGTGGCAACCTGAGGAGAAATACGTGCACAAAACCAACAAGGACGCATCCCTGTGTTTCACTCGTGATAGGGGAGGACGGATCTTAGTCTAAGATGGCATAAATTGATAATCTTGAGACAATTGTGGATCAGAAGTTGTCAAAGCATTTTTCAAACCAGAGAGACCCTTTAGGGAAACCCTGACTCAGAAGTGAGTTCATCTCTCAAAGGAGGACTGACCAGCAAGCATGTTTTGGGAGATAGTCCAGAAACTATTTCTATTTTAAAAGACAGGCACCTGTGCAACTAAGTGCCTCTTTCACAGTTCGGGCCATAATTCTGTTAAGTAAATAAAAACTGCACAACAGTGTGGGTCAGAGAGAGAGAGGGAACCCAAATGTAATGTAAATGTGGGCTGCGCTATAAAAGTTCAGTGTCTATGGCAATTGAGGCTAAGGTTCTCCAGGGTGATCTTAAGAGAAAATAGGAATTATACTCAAGAAAAATTTATATAATGGAAGTCATTTGGGGCTGATGTTTAGTAAGCAAGCGCCTCAAAGTAGTGAAGTTTCTCTAAGTCTTACAAATCCAGGGAACATTTTTAAACAGGTAGTTTCCTCTCGTATAAAAAGAAAGGTAACATTTGTTTTTATTTTACACTTTCAGTTCTATACTTACTATAATGAGTGGGGCAGGGGTGGACACAGATGGCATGAAGCCAGAAAACAACTTGCTGAAGTCAGTTCCCTTTACTTTTGTGGATTCCAGACATAGAACTCAGAACATCAGGCTTGCCAGCCAAGTCTCTTTACCCACTGTGCCAACTCACTTGCTGTATTTTATACATTTTTTTTTAATTTGGTACTCTTTGCTCTCTTTGAATGTATTATATATCTTCATTTTAACTAGCACTTACAAGAAAGGAGCACTGCTCGTTAATTACAGATGTAAGATCTTTGTTATTTTATCCTTCATTCAAGCTATAGAATATTTGTAGTCACTCATCAACTTTCAGCACAGAAGTAAAAGTTTGTATAAAGAAATGAGATTAGCCATTCTCTTAACATTTCATTGTCAGATGAAAAATAATGCATGGATTTAATGACACAATCAGCTGTTATAGCTTATCATACTTTCAGCAGAGAGAAGAGATACGGCTGATACTATAACCATCCCTTGAAGGAATTACGAATCTTAGCGATTTCATGGGATACAGATTATCTGATTTTTCTTTTACTGTAATTCATGCCATAAAAATCTCAGCTTTTGTTCAGAATTAATCTATTACTTGATCTATCTTGGTTTGTAGCAACCTCGGAAAAGGCTGGAGATGTCAGTGCCCGCATGCTTCTCTTTCAAAAGTATCATCTATCTTCCCAGCTTCATGGATGACATTACCTTCTGGTCCTTCCCAGCTTCATGGATGGCGTTACCTTCTCATCCTTCCCAGCTTCATGGATGACGTTATCTTCTCACCCTTCCCAGCTTCATGGATGACGTTACCTTCTCATCCTTCCCAGCTTCATGGATGACGTTACCTTCTCATCCTTCCCAGCTTCATGGATGGCGTTACCTTCTCACCCTTCCCAGCTTCATGAATGATGTTACCTTCTGGTCCTTCCCAGCTTCATGGATGACGTTATCTTCTCATCCTTCCCAGCTTCATGGATGACGTTACCTTCTGGTCCTTCCCAGCTTCATGGATGATGTTACCTTCTCGTCCTTCCACCTCCAATGTCTCCCCTCTTTTCGGGTCTGGGTGCCTTCCCCTTCCTCCCCATCTTCTTCTTTTTGCTCCCTGACCATCTCCCTTTGATCCTACAATTCCACACTGAATGATGCCATAAGCTTTGTGGCTTCTTTTCCTACTCACCTGCAGACATGTTTCAAATCTATATATCTAGGACAAATATTTTTAAACATATTTTTCTTATAGCCTACTGAATATTTATATTTAAATGATCCTTGGGTACGTTTTTTTATTTTTCAAATGGAGCTTTTCCTCCCTTGTTTCCCCCTTTTATCAAGTGAGATAGACACATATGACTCCATTTACAATTATTTCCTGTGTAACTTTCTTTACCCATTATGTCAAATCAGTTACTGGATCACACCACATTTTCTCTGTCTACATTGCCAAGTTCTAATATCTCACAGAAATAAATACATTCTTCTTAATAATCCTGCCTCAGTAGACTCTCTATAAAGCATTTTCCACACAGCAGCCAGAGTTTATTTCCCCAACCCCTTCTTCTCTATCACACACACACACACACACACACACACACACACACACACACACACACACCTATAACACACACTGAAATATAATCATAGTGCTCTCCCAATTGCATGAGGAATCCTATTACGTAGAATGAAGGAAATCAGTTAATTATGAGTTGGTATATTATTATTTCTTACTAACTTATTCTACTATTATCTCAGATTTTAAAACTGACCATTCAGACTGTCACTCTTATTCAATTATGCCATGTTTCTGTGTATATTTCAGAGTGTTTCATGGCTTTTCTGGATAAAACATATTTTGTTCAATTAAATGCCTGGATTATATAGCTCCCTCCTCTGTTCTTCTTTCCCTTCTCCTAGCCTCTTGTTCCTCTCTTCCTCCTCCTCCTTTTCTGCTTTGCCCCTTTCACTCTAGCTCTCACTCACAGCTGTGTCTTCTATCACTGAGTGGAACACCCAGCCCTGCATAACAGAGGTCTCTTTCATATATCAGTTAAGATATTACATTCTGACCTTCACCCACCTATGGAGTGTAGGTTTACTACCACTCATTCATGGTCACATGGAAACTACACTCAATTTTGCTTACCTCAGCCTATACTTAGACCGTTACTTGTCTCTAGTCTTTCCTGAAATTGCTTATACTCTCTAATGTGATTATCATATATTGAGATTTCTATCAATACTTAAATTTCATATATACATGAGACTAATCAAGTGTTACTCTCAAAAAATCATTGACAAATCTGTTTCAAAAACTTAACTACCAATACCTCACTGTATGCAAGATCTTCTGGTCATGACTAAGAACATGACATAATCCTAGCATCCTTGTTCTTGTCTAGTAAGACTTTCCACTTCAGCGGGCTTAGCACAGTCCTTGCAGATTTTTAGGACACTTACTCCAAGGTTGTTTCACCCAATAGACACACACATCAGTCACACCAGAGTTTTGTATGTCACTCTGAAATGGCAGAACGGTGCTGGGATGAGTCATTATCTTGAAAATGCTGGAAGTTCTTAGTGGGTTATGCCAGGGAAGCCCAGCTTCCAAATGACAGATTTCATTAGCAGCACATCCGTTTTGCTATCTTTGTGGAAAATTATTGAGTGCTGTGCTATTAGACAAAAGTAGAAAATCAGAACATATGTCACAAAATTAGCTGGGAAATGTAAATGCAAGGTTTTTTTTCTAGGAGAAAAGTTTGGGTTCAAAGTCATATTTTTTTGACATTTTAATAAGCAAGAATGGTACATGACGCTGTCATGGAGCAGATTCAGATGCGCCATGTGTTCATTCAAGCAGAGAAGCAAAGGAGATAAAACCCTAGTAGTGAACTGTGAGCATTATTAAGTGAAGGCTGCTAATCCACCTTATGTGCACCAACAGGTTGAAGGCATGTCATGTCACCTGGATATGAGTGGTGGAAAATGTAGGGAAAATGTTCAGAATACACAAGTTACAGCTACTTAGATGAACATATACACTTTATTGTCACTGAAAATAGAAGGTTTTGCAGAAATGGGGCCAGATCTGAATAGAGCAATAATAAACACCTACAGGAACATTATATTTAAAAATAGAAGATAATTGTTTATGAATAGAATAGGCTAGGGAATGAGTAGAAAAGAGGAGACTAAATACAAGTCTTTGAAGAGAAATCCTTATCCAGTGCCACTCACAACACTGGTACCATGATAAACAAACCAAGCAAAATGGTTCTCTCAAACTCTGAAGGACAGCTCAGCCCAAGGCATTTGTGGCCCTTGATAACAGATTTATTGTCATAATAAGAAAATGAATGATTAATTCTGTCCAGAATTATAGAGCTTAAAGGGATTTTTTTATTGCCATTTTGGACTTTTAAGATTTTGTTTTTAAATAAAATCACTGTTTTCTAATTAACTCACAAATAAAAAAATCACATAGGTAGTTTAAGAAAGTCATTCAAGCATTTCCCGTGTGTGTGTGTGTGTGTGTGTGTGTGTGTGTGTGTGTGTGTGTGTGTTAAGATAGTTAAAATGTAAAACCTAAGTGGAACTCTGTAGCTTCGGAATGGTGGTGCTAAGTCTACTGATGATCACCGATGTATATAGTTAGGGCCAGTGATTTTCCTCATATCTAATTATAAAAGTAATCAATAATTAATTAACATTCTATACAACTATGTGTGGGAGATGGAGAAAAACATAAGCAAGTAGAAAATTAAACAGTAATACCAATGTATATTATGAGAAAATTTAAATTAATAATACTTTTAAAATATTTCTGCCTATATAAAACAAGAGCATTTAATGTTAAGGAACAATAACTTGTCATTAAAATAAAAGTAAAATTTAAGAAAATGTCCCCCAGAACACAAATATACTACAAAGATAAACTAAATTTAAGAAAAATATTTAATTCAGTGGTTCAGGATGAAGATCCAACACCCAATTAACCACAATCAAAGGATGAGAGAAAAAGTGGGGAAAACATATTGAAATTAGGGGAGTGATATTAATAAATATTTATGCGTGCAGGAGAGGTAAATCAGTGGTTAATAGTAGCTGGAGTTTGGCTCCAAGCACACACATGGCAGCCTGCAACCTTCTGTATCTCCAGTTCCATGGGAAGAGAAGTCCCCTTCTGATATCCATGGGCATATACAGACAAGCAAGCCCACACTCACATAAACAAATACACATATATGTATACATGTATAATCTATGCGGAAAGGAAAGAGCCAATAAAAATGAACAGTTACCTGAAAGAAAATAGTTTCTTTGTTTACATGTTTCTTGTTTTGAAAGAACAGATAAAACATTCAGCAAAATAATGAAAAAACAAAAAAAACCTCCACAGTGTGAAACACCCTTTGAAAGTGAATGACATCAGTTACAAGGATGAAATCACAAATTCTTAAAGGAAAATAAACAGCTTAACAATGAAGCAGCTGAAATCACATTTCCTTCCAGTACGCAGCACACACGAGAACAAATAGGGCAAACCCCTTCCCAGTAATGGACTATATTGCAGAAAAACATTTCTATATAAAATGAAGCAGCCATTGAGTGTAGGGCAGAAAAAAAAAAAAAGAGAGAGAGAGAGACAAGGTTAGATGACAAAGCTTTGAAAGCAAAGGGAGGTGCATGCGTCTTCCAGTTTGTCTGTCCACTTAAATGTAATTAAACTACCACTCTCAGGCCCTTAGTAGGCATATCAATCCCTTCAAAGATTGTTGGCTAAATCTTCCCTTCAAATGTCTTGAGGCACAGACCATATAGATTAGCTATTATCCTGCAAAAATAAGAAGCATATTAATAACCCCAGGTACCCTTGCCCTCATCTGCTATATTCAAACTTTTATGCATTTACATTTATATTTATCTAGGCAACATCTGAATTTCCAAACACAGTAAACAATGATTATTACAGTGATGATAGAACTAGAGGATGTTAGAACCTTCAATCAAACATAAGGATAATATTTCACCCTTTTATAAATCTAATATCCCCTGTGCTTCTAGAAGGGAAAAACACTTCAATGTCAATTTAGAAAGAACAGTATGCTTTATCCCTCCATCAAATACCTTTCCCACAGACTCAATTTTGTTTGCCTCCTAAAGCAGTCTTGGGTATATTAGGTCCCCAGTGCTTTACTGTCGTCTTCCCTGCAGAGCCCCTGTCTTCCTACTCTCCATGGCTTACCACTGTGCTCATAGGCTCATCATTCTTAGAATACACCCTTTAAAAACATGAATTCATCTTCAATTAGTTTACCCTAAAAATAAGATGGTGGGGAAGAGGATTCGGTGCATTAAAGAAAGGAAACATTAATAGTAGGAATTCACTAATATTTTTAAATTTCACACAAGGGAACCAATGTGTGGTTTCAAACAACAGAATTATCAACATATTTTAAAATATGTACCAAAAGGGCTAGAACTAGAAAAAAATATCCTTAGGAGATTCTAAAGGCCGGTTACTGTTTAGTATAACTATCATTCCTCAATCTTGTGCATCAGATATTTCCAGCTCTCTGAGCCCTGGGATAGAGGCAAGGTCGCCCTTCCTAGCCCTCTTTGAACTTGCTTTCATCTGTGTAACTAAGTCACTGCCAAGAACACAGGGCGGAAAGTGGCTTGTGTCATGTCCATGTGAGCCTTTTAAAAATTTGTGTTTTCTCTTTTTACAACCACACATGAGGCACATTATCTCACGGAGCAATTCATAATTAGGAAAAAAAGAATATTCCCCATTTTTCCTCTGGGTTACTTCTCACAAGTCGAGCACCAGAAGGTGCACGTTTTGAGAAGGTTAGATAATAGGAAAAGGACGGCCAATTCAGGCATTGAGCAAGCTTCTTTGCCGTCGAGCAATGTGGTCTGGTAGATCGAGTGGTCTTTGAAGCAACAGGGGCAGAGCAGCATCCTGTTTGGAGATTTCAACTGACCTGGTTGTATGTCAAGTTGTATGACAATTCTTGGGATTTGGGGCCTCAAAGCCCTGCAACTCTCTGAAGAAAACCAATATTAACCCTTTCTTGATCCTACAAAGTGCGATGCAAAGCAAGCTCCCTATTGGTTCTTACTTTTGAAGAACAAATCACAGAAATCAGTCATTCTCCATCATTGTTAGACCAGAGTAAATCACCTGACCGTTTCAATGAGATTTACTATTATTCTTTGCTAGTTGATACATTGTGCTTTGTTCTCAAATCTGCAATAGGGCTCATATATTTTTATGTTAATATTTTTTGTATTATTGATTGTGTATGGCTTGACACACATAGAGGTCGTGTCTTTACCATGTGCATGGCTTGACACACATGTCTTTACCGTGTGCATGGCTTGACACACATAGAGGTCGTGCCTTTACCGTGTGCTTTAAAGGGGATCAAACTCAGGCTAGAGAAACAGCCTCTTTATCCACTCAACCCACTCAGAAGTCCAAATTTATATTTTAAAAGAAAACATACTCTGATGTTGGTAGCTCCCAGATGTGTACAATGCTGTAGTATGCTTATTATACATTATAGTTCAAGAGATCCTCCTCCTCAAATATGTGCTGTTTTTCACAGAATAAAGGAAATTAACATGGAAGCTAGGTTGATATCAAATGAAATCACAATTAAAACAGAATTAAACCTTGATTACTGACGATTATAAACCAACCATCTAAGAACTCATCTTTCTGTGGGGCAGTGGGCAGTTCTGACAGCCAGAGTCTAGTAGAGTGGCCACCTCAGAACCCTGGAGACCCACTGAGCAAAGTAAGTTTGTTCACAAGGAATGGTAGGAGTTCGGTGATAAGCTCCTGAGACCAGTGGCTCAGATTTCAGTCTAGAACCCTCACAGGGCATGTGTGCTCTATCAGGCAGACACTGCCTCAAACTCCCAGCATTCTAGCTGGACCACAAGCCAGGCATGCCACGCCCCATACAATAAAAAGGGTGGTTTGCCCCTCCTCACTCTCTTGTCCTCTTGCTCTCTTGTTCTCTTACCTCTCACACTCTTGTTCTCTTACTCCCTCTCACTCTCTTGTCCTCTTGTTCTCTTTCTCCTCACTCTCTTACTCTCCTCTCTCTTTCTCCTCACTCTCTTACTCTCCTCTCTCTCTTGCTCTCTTGCCCTCTTGCTCTCTTGCTCTCTTGCTATCTCTCTCTCCACTCTGCTCTTTGTTCTCTTCTCTTGCTTTCTTCCTCTCCTTTTTCTTTCTCTCTCCTTCTTCTCCTTTCCTTCTCTCTACTTAACCAGCATATTTCTCCTTCCTACAATAAAATAACTCATTCATACATTGCCTCCTTTTTAATTAAGGCACTGTGCAGCAAACAGGTCGGCCCCAGGGGAAAGGAAAGAGAGAGACCAGGGTCTCAGCCCCAGGTCCTCTGCATCCAGGGAGAGAGAGAGAGAGAGCCACAGATGGGCCACCAGCCTAGGCCCCTGCCTTTGGAACAACATCTGTCCATAAGGTCTACTGTGAAAGTTATATCTGGTCACCTCTCAGAATTCAGCAGGTAGATGAATAGGCAGGTGCATATCCTTCCAGATCCTAGTAGGCCAGGGGGAACAGAGAGAAACCACTTCCCTATGTTTAATAGTTTCCCAAGGTCTCCCTTAAGCAGAAGTTTACCTCATGTTTTCAATCCAAGAAGGACTTCTGCTGATACTACTTGGCCACAAGGCTTGCTACATTAAAGTTCTGAGACCAGGGCTAAGCTTTCAATTGGCATTTAATTCTGCCACTCCACTGTGTCATTTTCAGACCAAATAAGATAATCTGATAACTGCACATACATTCTCAAGTCTGCTAAAACATACTTGTAATTGTTTATATTGTGTGTTCTATTGTAGAATATGGCACTCCATAACCACTGGACTATCTGTTTATTTATTTTGACAACAGAAACCCGAAGGTTTATCATAGTTACTGCATAAATAACATTGAAATGTAAGCATGTCTCAAAGCCATATGCAACTGTATTCAGAGTGATTTCTCTCACACTCAACAAAGTAAGAGAGTCACTCTCTGGCTACTTTCACACTGTTTTGATCATCTCATCCAAATGTGGGTATCTGATGAGGTTAGAAAACTAGCAGCAAGTCGGCTTAGTTGGATTTTAGTTCTTCTTTAACTTGCAGGTTGCTGACATTCAAATTAGGCTTAGCCAGCCAATGTCGAAGTATACTGGGGAAGAGGATGGATGTTTGAATGAGAGACAGGATGCACACTGCTTAAGTGACATCTATTGTGCTGTTGATTTACAACCAAAAAACTTACTTTGTATTCTTAGTATAGTAGCAATTTGATGGATGATGCTATTCACTACTCTAAGAAGCATACAGGTGTGTTAACAAATTTTCCTCTTGCAGGTAGTCTTTTCTATTACAGGAATACTATGCTTCAAAACAAGTTGTATGTCTACTGTACTGTAGGGTAAAGATATTGCCATCAAATTTGAGGTCTGTTCCTATTCACTACCTAAAAATATTTGAACTTTGACCTTGTAAGTAACCATATTCTTGTACTCTCTGTTTTGTTTATTTGTATAATTGTTTTGACTGTGAGTTTCCCTTATGGCAGTTTTGCGCATTTTACAGAGCCACCTCAAAACATAGCTTAACTTTAAAGAATACTAGATAGCTAGGAAGTATAACATGAAAACCATATACACAGTATAGATAAGTCAGATTTTCAAAAAAAAGTTCAAGGTTGTGGTATAATGGGTTAGAGGTTACCTCGAGCCATGTCCAAGACATTCAAGTGCCCATGACAGCCTGTCCCATAAGTGAAGAGAGATAAGTCACTCTGTCCTTTAGCTCTTTGTGTATAAGAGTGTTCATGAATAAAAGCATGTTTCTTAATACGATTTGAGCTTATTCGCATTTTAATCAAATTCTTGACTCTAGATATTATGATGAATGTCCCAAATAAAGAGGTGTGGATTAGATTAATAGGGTGTGACAATAGATATAGACAGTGATTCAGAACACAACTATTAGACACAGGCAAGCTTCTACTTTGAGTCATGGGTCTGCAGCTTTCTCTTTACAAGGCCATGGATACTTAAAGACTTCATATCTCCATCCATAAATGAAAAAACACTGTACTTGCATTTTGTGCCTTTCAAAGATTTTAGTTGATTGAAAATAGATTAGCTAATTTCAGTATGGATCTTGTTTTCCATCCATCTTATTTGATTCTTGGAATGGTTACTGTTTTTCTAAAAACTCTAAAATTTTGATAGTCATAGTCATGTACATATAACCATAATTCAATGGCATATATAGATTATATCATAATGAAAGTCTCATTGAAAAATGTTAGGAAAAGAGGGAGACAGATGGAGAGGTGAACAATTTCAATATTGAGCACAGGAAGAGACAATTGAACCCTCTAATCTATGAAGACTGAGAACTCATGGTAAAGTCACGTGGATATTGAATGAAGAGGTTATACGTGTATACTGGAGCAGGGTATGCATGCTCAAAGTTGAGCAAAAAAAGCTGACAGGAAATAATTAGTAGCAAAAGAACTTTAACAAAGGAAAGGATAATGCTATCAGCACAGGAAGCTACATGACAGCTCTTTCATGATAGCCAACTTTGATGTGCAAACAATATGAATGAGAGTTCAGTTAGACATGTGGCCATCCTACATGATAAGGATGACCCCACTTCTCAGGGCATAAAGCAAGGTTAGTATGTCTAAATATCCTCTTTAAAGTCATTTAAAAAACACTAGCATGGAAATGCTTCTTTCCATCCTCTAGAGTCTACAGTACCTGACTATAATTGGTGCAATCACATTTGACTTAATAATTGCACCTTAAGGAATCTTTCATGATGCTGTGTTCAAAAACATGATTTCAACACTGTCACCGTGAATTTCTAATTTCATGACCGTCCTCTGAGATACGGGAATTTGAGCAAATATAATAACAGGTTTCACTTTTGCAGAAGCAGGTGACCTTAACACCAGTGGTACCCAAGGAACAAGGTAGTTGCCACAGCGCTCATAAGCACCGTGTTCTTCTGCTGATTACAGCTCCTAACAGTGCTAATTGCTGTGCTAGGCTCTGCTAGTTTGAAACCTCACCTCTGTCTGTAGTCAACAGAATAATACAAAAAAGAAGAGAAATAAATTATCTGTAAGTAGAGAGGATGACTCACAATGCTCCAGTGTTTGCTTTCCTAGGGTGTAAAATACACATCCAACTGAGCTGTACCAGTTATGTGCGGCTTGCTTAATCATTAACTACAACGGAAAAATAATAGTTAACTAAACAGAAATGGAAAAATAATCCAAATTATTTATACAGATAAAATCATATTATAAAATAACTATTGTATTATATTATGAAATTATTATATTGTGAAAATACTATACAAGAAGCATTTCTAGAGAGTTGAACTATCTATAAACAGGCAATAGAGGTCATTTTGTATTAAAGGAAACAATTGGGAAAAAATTTTTCCTAGAAAATTCTCTAAGAGTCACTGGTGACATCTGTAGCAGCTTTCGGCTTTCTTGTATTCCTCTCTTATATTTCTATGTTGGCACTCCTGGACACTGTTGCTGTGCTGACCATGTGATTTATTCTGGCCAGTAATTCAGGGATGGAAATGTGAAATCAGTTATCCCCATCCTTCAGTATCTCATAGTTAAGGCAATATTATACAAATGCCTATTTCCTGGTAGACTCTAAGATGGTGTTTGCTTCATCAACTGAATTTTTGGAGTAAGGGATGAGGGGTAAAATATTCAACACTCATCAGCATGCAACACAGGGGAGGCATAGTCTTCTGTGGCTATTGATCTCTAGGATTGCAGCTCTGACCATAGCATAATTTAGACAAACCATCATGGTCCATTAAAAATAGAGTGTCAACAACATATGTCATCTAAAATTGTATAACAACCATATTCCCAAACAGAAAAGGGAGGACTATGGAGATATCTCAGTGAATAAAACACTTGTCAAGCAAGCGTGAAGAACAGGGTTTCTATTCCATAGATCCCACTTAAAGACTGGACAAGTTACCTTTAATGCATGAGCTCTGAAGGTCACACAACCTGACTCATTAGAGTAGCCAAATTGGCGAGCTCTATCTAGGTTTAGTGAGAGTGAGACACGCTGCTTCAATTAAGAAAGCAGGAATGATCAAAAAAGACACAGAAAGTCAACTTCAGACCTCCGAATGCAGGCCCACAAGCTGTGCATATCCAATCCCGCATACACCTGCAAACATCATACATGACTGTATTCCCCCACACACATAAATACAAGAAGAAGCACATAGAAATAAAATATTTTCAAGCACATAATAGTCATTGCTGGCTAGTAATTTCTCTGTCAGATTATATATGAAATTTATTTTGATGAATAAACAATTCATAATATTCCTCCAATCATATTACTTAGAAACATGTATATTCAGTAAGAAAAGTGGTTGAGAATGAAGAAAATGTTGGTAAATTCTGGCTTGCTTTCATATGTAAATGGATAGCAATTATATCCTGAGAAAACATGAAACAAAAATAGCATGGAGAATTATACATACAAATGTAGTTATACTTAATTCTCAATTTTTCCATCTCTAGAAACAGGCATGCATAAGACTGAGCTCTAACTTGGATATTTGGAAATATCCAAAGCTTAGTTTCAAAAAATCAAACTGTATGGACTTTGTTTGTTTTAATTTAAAAGATATATCTAAAAAAGCTGGTAACATGTGTCTACTCTTCTAGACTAGGATCTATGTGATGCTTAAAATGTAGTATAAACAAAGACAGGGTTTTTAATATTTCTGTAGTAATCCAGAGTGAAGACAAGATCACCATAAAGAGCTTTGGGATTTAGTGAGAATGATTAGTAGTGACATTTGAAAATGGAGCTTTGGTGAGTTTATGAATTAAGGGACCAAATTAAAGGAAATTCAAAGCAAATCTAGTGAAGAGAACATTAGACCAATGAGATAAGTGGAAGCGTATGGAAAAAGTAAAGAAGAAAGCATTTTTGTAGGATAACTCCCTTGCAGTGGAGGGGCTAGGAGACTCAACAGAGGAAACATCCATTTGTGGATCTCTGTTAAAGCCAATGAGGAAAAGGAACTTACATGAAGAGTAGGAAGGCAGGCTGAAGCTCAGGACTTAGGGATCCCATGCTCCCTCTGTATGCCTAATGGAAGAGCTCTGAATATCCAGATGTAGCGAGGCTGTCAATCAAAGGTAAAGCTCTTTGATCAGCTGAGAATTAGGTGCTTAACTAATTGGTTACTTTGGCTTTCATTGAGTGAAAGAACTGAGTTTGTGAGCAGCTGTAGTTCAGATGGAATAAAGACAGTGATAAGTTGCCTGATTATTTTTATAGAAATGGAAAATGAATAAATTTTATTAAAAAATGCATCAAAATAAGGTCTGGACTATAGACTAGAAACAGTCTCTGCAAAAGAGGAAAAAATACCAATGAAAACCACAGAGCTTTGAAAATAACTATAATCTAAGAATTTGATAAAGAAAAGCTGAAATAAATATGAAGATAAGTCTAAAAGTAATGTTGGATAGATTTTCTGACTTAAACAAAACAAAGAAAAACAAAACAAAACAAAACAAAACAAAACAAAACAAAAAAAACAACAAAAACAACAACAACAACAAATCCCAAGCATTGGCTGAGGATCAACATAGATTTATTTGAGGTGAACCGTCAGGTCAGTGATTGGACCAGTTGACTAATGCCTTGAGTAGCCACTCAGTAATTTTTTTTTTTGGTGAAAGATGGACAGTGCTAATGGTTCTCAATAGAAAGTATTAATACGATGAAGTAAATTTATAGATGACATAAATTTGGATGGTTAAATAGCTAAGTGACTAAACTTAGTTTTCCTCATGAAATTAACCTCACCAATAACTTCTGTGTAATAGCTCAAGACCTACTGAGCTTTTAAATGTACTTTGTCTATAAATGGCTGCCATCTTTTCTATTCATTCACTGACTCACTTCTTTTAATGTGAAGAATGATAGCACATTCAACTTAAGAGTGTTTTCAATCTCTTCCCTCTCTGAATATGTAATACAAAACTGAGAGTGTTGATGCTCTCCTATAATCCCATGTACTCACTGACCAAAGCAAGAGCAGTGTAAGTCCAAGGTCAACCTCAATAATAAACTGTGACCATTTGCCATAACATGAATTAAAAAGTAAGCCGAAGTGGTAGAGTTGAGTGGCAGAGTGCTGGCCAATTCTAAGAAGTTTCTGTACCAAATCCAGTTCTCCCAAATCAATGTATAAACAAATAATATCCAATGTGGATAGGTAGGTGGTTAAGAACGAGGGAGAACCCCCAGGCATGGTGATACAGAAAGGGCTTCGGCATCAAAGACACCTGGGCTTTCATTAGTCCAACTCCAGGCCTATTAACATCCATAATGCTTTGTTAATTGACAGAATAACCATGATACTCCCCTGCTTTGGAGCCACAGTGAGAATCATAGATAAAAGGCTAGGAAGCGCGTAGCACATTTTGGCACAGAAGCAGGGGCTGTGAATTCCATTAAGATCTAAATTCAAATTCAGCTCTAACTTAGAAGCTTCGTGACTCAGCACTGAAGCCACAGTGAGTTCATCAGCGTACCGCTAAGGTCTACCGCACCACAGTGCATACAGTAGTTAGAACAGTGCTAAGCAGTAAGTACTGTGAAGGAATTGCCATTCCTATTATCAATAGTATCTAAGCTTAATCAATCTAGGAAGTTCTGGAAACATCAGCATTAAAGCAAAAGAGCTCAACTATTCTATGGATTGAGGTCAGGCAAAGCTAAAAGGATTGGAAAGGGAGGCCATAATTCATGAAAATTAAAGTAGAGAGAGTGAATGAAAGACAAAGGAGAACACCAGGATTAACTCTAGACAGGAGTACCCTAGCCTGCCTTTGTCTATTTGCAATCTTTGATGGTACACATTGATTTTGAGAACTGGTATCTCATGGATGCAACTCACCAGGATGGGAGTTGAGCTCTCTAGTACTTCTCTATGTAACGGTGGCTTCATGAAGACCCACACTAGCATGTGTGAACACAGATTAGCCTCATTTGGCATTACTGAGTTTTTTTTCTGGTCTACTTGTTTCTTCTATTCACAAATTGTTCTCTAGCACTAAACAGACAGGATTTTTTTTCTCACATCATGGTTGTTTTGTTTTGTTTTGTTTTTTATCTCCTACACAAGAAGATGCTAGAAGACCACTTCCTTTTATTCAATTCTTTTTATATATTTGCCAAACACATCTTAATCATTTCAACACTTTTGTTCTCTTCACAATACATCCTTCCAATTTTGAGTCCTCTTCCTTTTTCTTCTAATTTTTTATAAGCCACTGAGTCCAATTAGTGTTGGTTTGTAATCCAAACTTTATCTTTGCCAGGTTTGTGGCATCATGGAGGGGAGGGCAGAGGGATTTCTGAGATTGATTAGGGACCCTGTCTTTTCCGATTAGTGAGCTGAAGTTTCAAGGAGATGTGTTGACTCAAAGAATAAGGGGGAAATAGAACCCAGCACGCATCTGTCCATGACTAAACAGGCAAACACATGAACATAATACAATACACACAAATTGTCCTGATTAAGAAGTACATAGGAGGGTGACTTTCTAAGGTTGGACCAGCCAGGACGCACATGCCACAGAACCGGCAGAGCAGCTGGGACAGATCCTTCCTGCCTTCATCTACACCCAGGAGGTATGCATGTTCCATAGCCCTCTGTGCACCTTTCTTCCTAGGAGAGAGCTAGTCTCTAGGGAATGCTCTTATGTGGTAAACAGGCAAGATCACCATTTCCTCTCCAGTGACTTTCTAAGGCAGGACTAGCCAGGAGATACAGGCCTCAGAAGCAGCAGAGCATCTGGGACAGGGTCCTTCCTGCATCCATCTGCACCGAGGAGGAGCAGCTGATCCACAGCCCTCTGTGCATGGGTCTTACCAAGAAAGAGCTGATCTCCAAGGAGTGCTGACATAGGCTTACAGACCCACAACAGGAACAAGCTCCAGCCAAAACCAGCAAGAACATATAACACAAGATATCAACAGATGGCGAAAGGCAAATGCAAGAATCTTACCAGCAGAAACCAAGACTACTTGACATCATGAGAACCCAGTACTCCCACCACAGCAAGTCCTGGATACCCCAACATACTGGAAAAGCAAGATTTGGATCTAAAATCATATCTCATAATGGTGATAGAAGAATTTAAGCAGGGCATAAATAAATCCCTTAAAGAAATACAGGAGAACACAGGTACAGGTAGAAGCCCTTAAAGAAGAAAAACAAAATCCCTTAATTACAGGAAAGTTCAACCAAACAGGTGAAGGAATTGAACAAAACCATCCAGGATCTAAAAATGGAAGCAGAAACAATTAAGAAATCACAAAGAGAGACAATTCTAGAGATAGCAAACCTAGAAATAAGTCTGGAACCATAGATGCAAGCATCACTAGCATAATACAAAACACAAAAGAGAGAATCTCAGGTACAGAAGATACCACAAAAAACATTGACACAACAGTCAAAGAAAACACAAAAGGCAAAAAGATCCTAACCCAGAACATCCAGGAAATCCAAGACACAATGAGAAGACCGAACCAAAGGATAAGAGGTAAAGAAGAGAGTGAAGACTTCCAAGTTAAAGGCCAGTAATTATAGAAGAAAACTTCCCTAACCTAAAAAAGAGATGCCCATGAACAAACACACAAGAAGCTTACAGAACTCCAAATAGTTTTGACCAGAAAAAAATTGCTCTTGCCACACAATAATCAAACCACCAAATGCACTAAACAAAGAAAGAATTTTAAAAGCAGTGAGGGAAAAAGGTCAAGTAACATATGAAGTATTACACCAGACTTCTCACCAGAGACTATGAAATGCAGAAGATCCTGGGCTGATGTCATACAGACCCTAAGAGAACATAAATGCCCACCAGGCTACTATACCCAGGAAAACTCTCAATTACCATAGATGGAGAAAACAAGGTATTCCATGACAAAACCAAAATTACACAATATATTTCCACAAATCCAGCCCTTCAAAAGATAATAAATGGAAAACTCGAACATAAGGAGGGAAACTACATCCTAGCAAAAGCTAGAAAGTTATCTTTCAACAAAACTAAAAGAAGATAGGCACATGAACAGAATTCCAACTCTAACAACAAAAATAACAGGAAGCAACAATTATTTTTCCTCAATATCTATTAATATCAATGGACTCAATTCCCCAATAAAATAACATAGACTGACAGACTGGGTATGTAAACAGGACCCAACATTTTGTTGCACACAGGAAACCCACCTCAGTGTCAAAGACAAACACTACCTCAGAATAAAAGGCTGGAAAACAATTTTCCAAGCAAATGGTCCCAAGAAACAAGCTGAAGTAGCCATTCTAATATCGAATAAAATTAACTTTCAACCTAAAGTAATTAAAAAAGACATGGAGGGAAACATCATACACATTGAAGGTAAAATCTACAAAGATGAACTTTCAATTCTGAACCTCTATGCTCCAAATGCAATGGCATCTACATTCATAAAAGAAACTTTACTAAAGCTCAAAGCACACATTGCAATGCACACAATAATAGTGGGAAACTTCAACACCCCACTCTCTGCAATAGATAGATCATGGAAACAGAAATTAAACAGAGACAAAGTAAAACTAACAGAAGTTATGAACCAAATGAACTTAACAGATATCTACAGAACATTTCGGAAATATTGCTATCTCCTGAGAGGCTCTGACAGTATCTTACTGACACAGATGTAGAGGCTCACAGCCA
>NW_022196899.1:19592408-19673820 GCF_008632895.1 Mastomys coucha
TCTAAAATAAAAAAAAAATAAAAAAAATAAAAAAAAAAAGAACATTTCATCCTAAAACAAAAGAATATGCCTTCTTCTCAGCACCTCATGATACCTTCTCCAAAATTAACAATATAATCAGCCACAAATCAGGCCTCAACAGATACAAGAACATTGACATAATTCCTTGCATCCTATCAGATCACCACTGACTAAAGCTGCTCCTCAATAACAACATAAAAAAATAGAAAACACACAGACATGTGGAAGCATAACAACACTCTATTCAATGATAACTTGGTTAAAGAAGAAATAAAGAATGATATTAAAGACTTTTTAGAGTTTAATGAAAATAAAGCCACAACATACTCAAACTTTTGGGATAAAATGAAAGCAGTCCGAAGAGGAATACTCATAGCTCTGAGTGCCTCCAAAAAGAAATTGGAGAGAACATTCACCAGCAATTTGACAACACATCTGAAAGCTCTAGAACAAAAAGAAAAAAATTCACCCAAGAGGAGTCAACTGCTGGAAATAAAGTCATGGATGAAATCAACCAAATGGAAACAAAAAGAACTATAGAAAGACTCAAAAAAACTGGAGCTGGTTCTTTAAGAAAATCAACAAGATAGATAAACCATTAGTCAGACTAAGTAGAGGGCACAGAGACAGTATACTAATTAACAAGATCAGAAATGAAAAGGGAGACATAACAACAGAAACGGAGAAAAATCTAAAATATCATCAGATCCTATACTAAACAAAGCCCTATACTCAACAAAACTGAAAAACCTGGATGAAATGGACAATTTTCTACACAGATACCAGGTACCAAAGTTAAATCAAGATCAGATCAATGATCTAAACAGTCACATATCTACTAATGAAATAGAAACAGTCATTAATAGTCTCCCAACCAAAAAAAAAAAAAAAAAAAAAAAAAAAAGCCCAGGACCAGAGGGGTTTAGGGCAGAGTTTTATCAGACCTTCAAAGGATCCTAATGCCAATACTCCTCAAACTATTCCACAAAATAGAAAGAGAAAGTACTCTATCCAATTCATTCTATGAAGCTACAAGTACCCTGATACTTTAACCACAAATACCTAGCAAAGAAAGAAAACTTCAGACCAATTTCCTGTATGAATATTGATGCAAAAACACTCAATAAAATTCTGGCAAACCGAATCCAAGAACACATCAAAATGATCATCCATCATGATCAAGTAAGTACCATCCTAGGGATGCAGGGATGGTTCAATATACGGAAATCTATCAAGGTAATTCACTATATAAACAAACTCAAAGAAAAAAAAACATATGATCATTTCATTAGATGCTGAGAAAGCATTTGACAAAATCCAACATCCCTCTTCATGATAAATGTCATAGAAAGATCAGAAATTCAAAGCCCATACTTAACCATAGTAAAAGCAATATACAACAAACCAGTTGCCAATATCAAACTAAATAGAGAGAAAAAAGTGCATAGGAGAAGACTAGGCTAAAATATATGTAAATAAATCACAATTTGGCAACCTAACACACAATCAGCAGCATCAAATGAATACAATTTCAAGTCAATGAAAGTAATATATATCAACAATGGATGATCCTGTATTATCTTGAAATACTTGAAAAAAAAAGTTGAATAGGATCACATGCCTTATAACAAAATAAAAGTCCAAGACTGGCCCTTCTCTGCATATATAGTACTAGAGCAATAAGACAACTATAGGAAATCAAGAGGATTCAAATTGGAAGGGAAAAAGTCAAAGTATTGCTATTCATAGATAATATGATAGTATATTATACAATGATCTCAAAAATTCTATCAGGGAATTCTACAACTAGAGATACCATCAGCAAATTAGCTGGAAACAAGATTAAAAAAACAAATAAACAAGCAAACAAACCCTCTGTAAGTCCTCCTATATACAAACAATGAACAAGCTGAGAAAGAAATCAGGGAAGCAACACACTTCACAATAGCCACAAATAATATAAACTAGTTTAGGGTAAATCTAATCAAGCAATGAAGACCTATAAGACAAGAACTTCAAGTCTTTGAAGAAAGAATTAAAGAAGATATCCAAAATGAAAACATTTTCCATGCTCAGGGGTCAATAGGTAGGATTGGCATAGTAAAAATGACCCTTACCAAAAGCAATCTAAAAACTCAATGCAATCCCCATAAAAATCCCAACCCAATTCTCTACAGACCTTAAAAGAAGAATACTCAACTTCATATGGAAAGACAGTAATCCAGGACATCTAAAATGATACTGAATAATAAAAGATCTTCGGAAGGTACCACTATCCATGATTTCAAGCTCTACTACAGACCAATAGTAATAAAAACACACATGGTGTTGGGATAAAAACAGACAGGTTGACCAATGGAATTGAATCAAAGACCTAGATGTAAATGCACACACCTATGGACACCTAACCTTTGATTTTGAAGAAAGCCAGAATTATACATTTTCAAATGTCTAACTGAATACTTGCATGTAGAAGCATTGAAATAGATCCTTATCTGCACAAAATTCAAGTCCAAGTGGATAAAAAAAAAAAAAACACACCATAAAATCAGACACACTGACCTAATAGAAGAGAAAGTGAGGAATGTCCTTGAATGAACATCCTAGGAGCTAGGTTAAAGAACACCACAAAGAAACCCACAGAACCAAGGATCTGTGATTCATAGAAGCTTACCTAGACTGAACCAAGAAGCAGGGAGCCTACATGGGTCTGACCCACACCCTTTGCATATATGTTATGGTTGTATTGTATGATGTTCTTGTGAGATACCTAACAGTGGGAGCACAAGCTATCCCTGTCACTTTTGCCTATTTCTGTGACCTTTTCCTTCCTTCTAGGTCACCTCATCCAGCCTTAATATAAGGGCAGGTACCTCGTGTTATTACAACTTGACATGTTATGTTTGTTTGATATTCCTAGGAGGCCTGCCCTTTCCTGAAGGAAAAGGAAGAAGTGGGGAGAGGGGACTTGTGGGGCAGACTGGGAGGGGAGAATAAAGGGAACTATACTTGGGGTACAATACATGAGAAAAAAAATTTAAAAATTAATAATAATAAAGTTCTACTAATTCAGTGATTTAAATTTAAAATAAATAAATAAAATTGCTTACAGAGTAGGGACATGCTACATGTGATGATAGAAACAATTCTAAACCCGGGAATATTTCAGATGAAGGAGAAGAAAGAAGGTAAGAGCCAGAGGATCAGGGACTTTACTGCAAGAATGTGTCTCCTAGTAACATCAGACAACATAACCATAAATTTTTGCCAACATGACCAAACAAATATAAGCTAAACAGAAATGACACCTGTGAACTTGCTGAAGTGCATAGAGACAAGGGCATGAAGTCTCAACTTTCTATGAAGAACTACAAACAGGTGAGTCAGTCGGGAGGTAGGAGAATTAGCCCTTCCTGTGGAAAAGCATGCTAATTAGTTATCAAGTGCCAAATGGTCATCCCTGAAAACATACATACAAGACACATTACTCAATTGGTTATATTGGAAATATGTGTACTTACAAATACATAAATGTCTGCAAGAATCATTTAAGGATAAATGCCTTGAATTTTAAGGAGAGTAGGGGGGAGTTTATCGAAAGGTTTAGAAAGAGGAAGGGAAGAGAAATGGAGAAGTATTGTAATTAAAATACAATTTCAAAAACGAACAAAAATTTTTAGAGGCATTGATTCAAGTGCAAAGTTTGATTTCAAAGAATGAGAAGAAATTTCAAAGGGCAAAAGAACTCCATGAACAGTGTCAGAAAAGAAGAGGTAATGAGAATACTGAAAATATACCTGGTTAGGTCCACATAAGAACACTCAGGTACACTTTCATACACACACTTTTACAATCTATACATACAATGTGTGTAACTAGAGCTTCATGTGTACATACCTACAAGCTATTGTAATTACAGAAATAGTAACTAGAGTTTTTCAGATATATGTTAATAAATATATAAATCCTATTTATTGGGAGGTAAGTCTCACCAAGTCTTAGAGCCTCCATGGAAAATCATGTTAACTGTTTTGTCCAGAAACAGCAGAAATATCCATAACACATAGCTCTTGAGTTTAAGAAAAGAAATATATTTCTGTCATGAAGTATACAAATTAAAATATACTTACACATTTAATTTTTATATATTAGGCATACAAATTAGAATTGATGCTTAAAAATCTTAGGCATCAATTTGCTGTAATCAAGCTGTTGCAATAATGCCTCTCTGGTGGTCTAGCATTGATGCCATTGCCCAGAAAGGCAAACAATGACTCTTTGACACAATTTTAAGCAACACAATATAAGATCCGGTCAACTTGGAAAAACTTTTAAGATTGAAATTTTCCTTTCTCACACCTAACACTTATAAATTTATGCATTTGTTTTCTATGTGCAAAAGGGTGTTTATATAAGTGGTCCCTTATTATAGAACATCATGCACAGTATAATTGTGCTCAGAGTAAAGTGTGTTAAATAAAATGGAGTACAATCATATAGGGGAATTATACAAAGGCATAAAGGCTCAAGCAGTAAATGAATATGCTGAATAGGGAGAAGGTAGATATATAGATTATAGACCTACCAGTGATTGGTAGATGTTAGAACTCTATACATATATAGATGATACATAAAAGTGATATTGATTGATAGATGATATTGATATGATATATAGCTGACACATATACATGATATTGATAGATTGATAGAAGATATAAACTATAGAAGCTTGATACATATGTATACTTTATACATGATAGAGAAATGATGTATCTACAGATAGTAGGTAGATGAATAGTTGACAGGTAGGTGATCGATACATACATAGATAACACATAGATGACAGATGAGTACATAGATGACAGATTGTGGCTAGATAATATAGAGATAATAGACAGCATGCATAATGCTGCTAACTGCATGAAATATTTAAACAACTATAAAAAATAAATGTGTTAGTATTAGACTTACACATATGTGTTTGCAAAGATAAAAACAGAAGTGATTAATGCTGCATGTGCCAAGCATTGACACTGAAGGACAGACATAAGAGGAGACATGATGATTCTATTTTCATTGTCCTCGCTGCTACACTTTAGAACTTTGTATCATGTGTATATGTATATGTTAGCTAAAAATAAACTAGACATGTTTTAAATGTCCAAAGTAGAGGAGTTTTTCTCTTCTCCCTAAGCTTTCTGCATGGCATCCGCCATTCTTTCATGTTGTTTCCTTCTTGCCCAACATCTCCTACAGAAGAATCCTGGTCTTTCCCCTGAAATACCTAAATTCTTACAAGGGAGAACTGTCAACCAAATAAGTCTTTCTCAGTCCCATTGTTTTCTGTTGATTCACTTCTTATTTCCCCAACTAAGAAAAGGAATCAGTGACCAACTACATGGGATTCCTCGCATGGGATACCAGGAGTATTGTCTCAATGAGGGAGGACAGAGCCCTATGCTCTCATGGATCATGCAGTCTAATTAAGAAGGCAAATAGCCAGGTTGATGGAACATTGTGTAAATGTCATAACACAGTGTACCACAAGAATGGGGGAAACCTGTAAAAGAGGGATCTTTCCCAGTTTGTACTCATGAAACAATATGTATGTGGAATCAGATGGGTCGCAAAAATAGAAAGGAAAACAATATGACCATACACTTAAGGAAGGAGAATCCACTGCCCTTTTCTGAAGAAGTGTGACTGACAGCCAACCCTGACCACAGCCAATCACATCTGAAAGAAGTTCAAAGTCATTCATATATCAACAGGCTTCTAATAAGTTTGATAACAGATGAATTTTTGAAAACAGACTAGGAAGAGAAGGATAAACTGGGAAGTAATGGAAGCAATCCCATACCAGAACGACAATGAGAGAGATTTTTAAAGAAGATAAAACTCAAAGAACTAAGAGTTTAAAGAGTTTGAGTAAATGAGATTTTCTTCTTGATTGGATTCAGGATATGGGAGAGGTGAAGGATTGAGAATCGTTACCAATATCTTTGTTGGAGCAGTGTGGTGTGTAAATGTCTCTGGCAGACCAACATGGCACAGGAAATTCTTGATAGAGAAACATGACATGGCATTATCTCTACTGCAGCAGTGAAACATGGTATGATCTTGTTATAGCAGTAGTTCTCAGTGCTCTACGTGCATGGTGGTGTCACGCACTGAGACAGAAACACAGAAGAACCAATCTTGGGATTCAGGATCCTAGGTGTTGAGTCTGGTTGTCTCAAAGCAATGCCTGCAGAACTGTCCAAGAAGTGTTCAGAGAGGCTGCTTCGCAGTTCATAAAAGTAGACCTGTGCAGAAGGTCTGGACACGGGAGTCATAATTACAAAAGTTAAAATTCAAGCCATGGAAAGTGGCATGATTGCTCTAGGAAGGCACACACACAGAGAAGAAGAAATTGAATGAGATGTCATGAAAGCATCCGTGATTTATGAAGTGAGAGTGGAGGAAATGCCAGAAACAGAAAAACAAAGAAAGAAAAAATAGTGTAGGTATCTCACAGTATTTGAAGGATATGTAAGATAAACACTGAAAATTAGTCCACTTTATTAGCAGCAAACAACTTCATCAAAAAGCAGCATGAGCAGAATGAATGCATATGTGGTTAGGAAGTAAGAATAGTGGCAATCAGAGAACAAGGAAAGAGGGAAATCTTTTCAGAATGTTTAATAAATAAACCAAAAACATACACTGAAAAACAGAAAGCATCTTCAACAAATAGTTCTGGGAAAACTGGATGCTCACACACAGAATGAAAATAGACCTGTATCTTTCACCTTGTGAAAACAAAACAACAACAACAACAAAAACAAAACAAAACAATCAAAACAAAAACACCAACCAGGCAGAATACACTAGCTGGTTCAAGGCTTCCAACACATGGCAGAGGACTACTTGGTGGGCCTCAGTGAGAGAAGATGCATTTAACCCTGAAGAGACTCAATGTCCCAGGGGGTGGGGAGACCTGGTGGAGGCGGGGAGACCTGGTGGGGGTGGGGAGACCTGGTGGGGGTGGGGAGACCTGGTGGGGATGGGGAGATGTTCAGGGGAGGGGACATCCTCTTAGAGACAAGGATGGGAAAGAAGGAATGGGATGAGGAACTGTTGGAGGGCAGAACCGGAGGGGAATAACGACTGGAGTGTACAAAAAGATTAAAGATAATAATAAAAATCCCCTAATTCCAGACCTAAGTGTGACCCCTGAAACTGCTAAAGGAAAATATAGGCAGTACCCTGAAGGACTTAGATACAGGAAAGAACATTTTGGATAGGATTCCTTTGGCCCATGAAATGAGGAAAGAATTGGCATGTGGAACCGCAAAATTAAAAAGCTTCTGCGCAGCTAAAGAGACAATCAGTTCAGAGAAGAAGCCCAGAGAACGCAGAAGAACCTTTTCCATCTCTACATACAGCAGAGAATAGACATCAGGATTATATCAGTAACTTAAAAACACTCGAGCTGAAAACACAGATGACCCATTCAGGAATTAGTTTAAGAACTGAACAGAAAGAAGAAAAAGAGGGCAGTAGGGTGGAAGTAATAAAAAAGGAAATAGCAGGATAGAGGTTATTTAAAGAAGGAAATGGAAAAAATGGGGGCCTACACTTACAGAGAAAGAGGGATAAATACAGGAAAAGGAGGAAGGAACGTAAAATAATGGTGAGAATATCTGAAATCACCAAAAGGAATCATCTTATTATTTATTTACTGAACTGCCACATTACTAAAATAGCATTACCCAAAGCTACATTATAAGCATTTATACTTATATTCACAGATAAGTGCAGCTCTCACTCTTATCAAAAGAAACCTTTCTTTGCAACAGACAGAGACCACTGTAGAAATCGACAACTGGCTAAAACGCATAAAATAAGAGATCGTGTAGGGTCCAATGCCACCTGATACATCAACAACACAATTTCTGCACATAAATGTCAGGGATCATTGCTAAAGCTGCACTTAAAAGACTGTAGGATCCTGAGAAACAAGAATTTTTCTGTATGGTTTCATGTCCTACAAATATCAGAGAAGCTACACCCATGGATCTCATCAGTGCTGCTATCTAAACAAGACTAGAACAAGGAAGTCAATAGACTTGCTAACATTGGAAGGGGAAAATGTCATGGACTTCAACCCTTTATAAAGAATTACAGACTACTAAGAAATACTGAGAGATGGAAAAATCTTCCCTGGGGAAGACCCTTAAAATTGGTTATCCAAGACCAAGCGGTCACTATACAGACTGAAGAGATATTTAGGTCTCTCTCTCTCTCTCTCTCTCTCTCTCTCTCTCTCTCTCTCTCTCTCTCTCTGTGTGTGTGTGTGTGTGTGTGTGTGTGTGTGTGTAGAAAGACAGTCAGACAGACAAACAAAGACAGAGACAGATGGAGGGACTCATAGAGAATACATATATAACAATTAAAGAAAAGAGATCATGTATTTGAGAGAGATTTAGGGGATTACACAGGAGGGTTTGGAGGTCAGAAAAGGAAAGGGAGAAATGATTTAATTATAATTTAAAAATAAGAAAGTATTGTAGGAAAGAAAACAAAATAGTAAATTCCTAACACAAGTGAACTTCTTCTGCTTGGGAATGACATATGAGAGAAAGAGCCGCCAACACTCTAACACATGATAAAATATTCAAAATTTCTTACTAACATCAGGACAAAGTTAAAGGAATTTCTTTCACTTGTTTTGACTATTGCGCTGCTCAACCTTGCTAATAAAACAATGCAAGAAAAATCCACAAGTGAGCAAAATAGATGCATCTCATTGTTTCAGATATTTTTTAAATGTAGAAGGTCTGAAAGAAGCAACAATACTCACAGAAGCCCATTCTGTGCCATGCAGTAATTAATACAAGAAAGTCAGTATAGGAGAATCAATCTTGTTTTCATTTGACTGTTTTTTCTATTTATCAAATTATTAACTTTGTTGGTAATTCCTGTATGTGAGTCTATAGTACATTCTGATTTTTCTCTTCTTCAGCATTCTCTTATTCCTCTCCCATCCCTATCAAACACCTCCTTCCTACCAGTCACTTTCCAAGATTCATACCTTTTGGTTTGGTTTTGATACATTTAGTTTAGCCAGTACTATCTCTATGACCACACTGGGACTAAAAATTGCAATTTCAGTACAGAAATAAAAATGCCCTTCATAGCCAACTTCATATTAAATAAAATAACAAAGTATGATGTCACTGTACATAACATTTACTATGAAGCTACAGGGGGAAAAAGAGGGTATGGTACTGGTGTAATATAGACAAATGCGCATTAATATGACAGCAAAGAGCCTGGAAATTGCTCCCCATAGGCATGCTTAGCTGATGCTTTGACTGAACAGTAAGTCAGCCCTAAGGTGTACGCATTCCTAGCAACCAGTGGTTCTGGAAACATTGGACATCTGTATTCAAAACCACAAAAGATAAATCGTGACAAAGAACATGCACTCTTCACAGAAATTACACAAATTGAACCATAGTTTTAAGTGTAAAATGAAAAACAATGAAACTCGTAGAAGACAACACCAGAGAGAATGCAGACATTCCTGGTATGGGAATGTATTGCCAAAGATCTGACCCATGAAAGGGAGGATAGCTAATATTATCTTTATTAAAATTAACTTCCACTAAGAAGGGCAGTATCAAGAGGAAAGGACACAAGGCACAGCATGGAGAATGGAGCTCGGAAATGACAGTTTGCAAAGAATTGTAATGAAAATATAAAAGGACTTCCAATTAATAACTATAAAAGGGTCAAGCCAATTAAAATTTAAGCCAATCATAAGAAATAATAATGAGAGTGTCTCTCCCAGGGACAAGCACACTAACTGGTTACGTAATGGTCAGCCATGAAAAAGTAACTTTATATGAACTCAGCTGGCTCACTTAGGAATACTCTTTTGTGTTTGCATTACATACACTCACCTAACCACAGTCAACAACAAAAGAAGACATGAATTTGAAAGAGAACAGGGAGGAGCATATGAGAACGTTTGGAGGCAAGAAAGGGAAGAAGGAAATATTTTGATTACAGTTAAACACAAAAATTAATGAGTTAAATGTATGAAGAGAACTTACCTCAAAAGATATGAGGATAAGTGATACATACAAGGAGACTTGTCTAGCAGCAACATCATATGTCTTTTAGAAAAGTTGCTACTCTACACTTATGAGAATAGTCTAGACTCAAAACCCCCAATGTAAATGAGGAAGTGAATGTGGGACAAAAGAAATCACATTCACTGCTGATCAGAATCTAAAATATACTCCTGGGAAAATAGTATTACATTTTGTCACAAAATAAACCATATTCTTATGTTGGGATGTCCATATAATATCAACCATCTTGGTACTAGGGTCAAAGTCTATATTTCATAAAAATCTGCATATAAATAATATAGCAATTCTATTCATAACAAACACATTGGGAGCAAATAAGGTATTTGTAAGTAGGCAAATAAACGAATAAACTCAGGCATATCTAAACCATGGAGTATTTATTTAGCAAATAAGAATAGCTGAGCTGTCAAGGTATAAAAAGACATGGAAGAAACTTGAACATGTATTTCTAAGTGAAAGACTCTAATACTGAATTGGCTCCACATGCTTCAGTAATAAGATGGCATGGTTGCAAAGCAGAGCTGTGGAAACAATGGAGCGATCAGTGATTGCTGATGCTTGGTGAGGAAATGTTCAATAGGTTGATGGTCTAAAGAAGTACGACACACTGGGGCTCTTTTGTCTGACTTTGTAAGGCTAGAGATATAGCAGTATATAGCTGTCCACTCCCATAGAATGCAGACTATCATGGACAATGATAATGGAGTTTCATAGTGGTGATGTGTTGCCACAAGTTTATCACTTGGAACAAATGTAATTCTGTAATTCAGAATGCCTCCTGAGAAGTGGGGAGATTGTGGGGTTGGGGATATATGGGAAGAAAGGACTTCCTGCATTCTAACCACTTTACAACATAATCTGAAATTAGGACCACTTTACAAATTTAATTTAATTTAACTTAATAATAAAAATACTCAGCCAAAGTTGATTTGGTACTCTTCTTTTCCTTTTTTTTCCTTTTATTTAGTGTGAGGAAGGATGAGTGGCCATGCGCGTGCACACAGACTCATGCATGCATGTGTGCTTGTGTTCCCCAGCAAGTGTGGAGGTACGAGGACAACTTCAGAAATCAGTTTTCCCCTCTGCCTTGAGATTTAGGGACTGAAATCAGGTTGCAGCACTTTACTTTGTAAGTCTTTTACCCCTTGAGCCATGTTATTGTCCCCAAATTTCTTTCATTTTCTTTCTTCATTTTTCATTTTTTTTTTTAATCCAGTGCTACAGCTGTTTCTCAGGTGTCTCCACATTAGGTAGTCAATGTACACCTGGGCCACACCCTAGCCCTTTGGTACATCATTTATTAGAAACAATGGTTTTAAGAGATACCCTGAGATTTTTTCAAAATACAATGGTAAGCTCTGAAGGTAAATATTTCCATGAATCTCTTATAAACTAAGTCAATAATCATGAAAATGCTGATACCAACTTACAACTTACCTGAATTAGAACATTAAGCTTCCCTTTTCTTTGGAAAGGATGTAAAAAGATCCTTTTACATGTACGTTTCTCCATGCTGGAGTTGACTTCTGAATGTAAAATAATTTACTCTGGGTAAAAGGAAAGCTCAATGCTCCAAATGTGAGGTGATCCATCACATACCAAGAGGTAACAATGAAAATACTATACCCAATCCTGGGTTCTTTCCACATTAATTTCAAGACAGGACCCACAGCACACATGCTACACATGATTTGTGAATGGAAAACTCCCTGTGCTCTCTCTACGGCCTTCTCATCTCCTGCCAGCCCAGTGAACAAGATGAGTTTCTTTTTATAACGACAGGGCATGGAGATAATTTATCAACTGGAGAGCACAAACAATCCTTTATTCAGCAGAATGACAAAAGGTTATTTAGCTTCTGGCATCTACTATCGCTCTTGCAAGATCCAGGCCCCAGAGCCAATATGATAATTAATAAATTTCCAACATCTGGGCAATAAAACAATTTTTTATGAATGTTAAACAATGCCAGTGGCAAATGAAAACCTCCCCTTCTCATATTTATCTATCTGAACCCTTCCTTGCATAGACGAACTCCACCATGTTCTGGCTATAAAAGTGGGGGTAGCAATGACATCCCAGGAAGATATCACACAACTGTGGAAATCCATATTGCTAAGTGTCATTTAATCATATGGACAGTGATGACATTATCCACCAAAGCTAATGGAGACTAACTGTTGCCAAGAATGGAATATTAATCTAAATGGCAGGTGTGTAACTTCAATCATTCTAGTGAACAAGGGAGGTAACTCTAAAAAAAAAAGAGCAGAAGTTTCAGTTTCTCCCATTGTTTACCATTTTTAAATTTTCATGAGAAAAATGAAATAGGATTTGTGCAAATGATGTGATTGATTATTGAAATAAGTGATGACATATATATTGTCACACTAATATATTATTACAGAATACATATATTCCAAATATATATGTGTGTGTATAATATGATATATATGTATATTATATATATACCTATATATGCCAAATTTGTAAGTTTGTATTTTGAATTTTTGGATCTCCCACATGAATTCATAGAAATAATTTGAGTATAACAGTATTTGGAGGTTATTCCTCTTTGTAAAGTGACTATAGAGTCCTCATGAGTGGGATAATGCTTTTGTAAAAGAAACCACAGAAAAAGTATTTGTTCCTAACCTTGCCTGAGACAACAGTGAGATAGAATGTAAGGAGGAACAGAAAGTGGGTCCTGATTAAACACCAAATCTACTGAGAGTTTCACTATCAGAGCCTCCTCTTTGAGAAACATTTCCTCTGTGTGAATCTTCTATCGTCTGTAAGCCACAAGTTATAAGAGATTTTAATAATAGCATAAAGTAACATGGGGACATGAAAAGTCTTAAAGCATCAAATTTTAGAATCAAATTCAGCACTCATCTATTTGAAGTTTAAGTTGTAGTTCCTAACACAAAATAGTCTATGACTATGTCTCTGGTTATGTGAGCTGGACCATACAAGCTCTTGGAATTGTTAAGGAGAAATAAATGCAGCCTGTGGTATAAAGAATATTTTATGAGACAGTGTAACCAGCATACATCATAAATCCTGCCTAGCATACACTGCAATTTATGAAGTAATCAATAGATGCAAATTGAAAACAACATATCTTGAAGTAAAAAGTGGTTGTATTTAATTGAATTAAAATAGATTAGCAAGAGAAAATGCGCTCACATGTGTGACGTCGTTCTTTGCTGTTTAATTAACGTGTCTGGTGGAAAGCAGCAACCCTTTACCTGTTTTTACTGGCATCCACCATTAAGTATTTACACACAAAAATATTTTTATATACAATCTTCCTGAAATTATAAGTTTTAAAGTCCTGTTATGACAAATCTGTAACTTTAGTGGGGAAACATCAGATAACTCAACACAGTTGTATTTTCCACTATGATGCGTGATTCATGAACACACTGTGAGATAAATTAGTTTTATGTGAAAGATTAAGAGAAATTTTCTTTTCCTTGCTAATATACTATTTGTAAATCATTTAAGCTTCATTTACATAATTGTAAATTCATTAATAAGATGCTATATATATTTAGCTATATAGCCTTCATTGTATAACACTGTGAATAAAATATACTTAAATGAACTGTACCCTATCCTATGAAAGCTCTGGGTTATGTGATAAAAATCCATAGGCCATGAGGAAGAATAATCATTTATTTATTTGTTTTTCATTCAATATATTCAGATGAAATCATTTGAAACTAACAGTATTTAGTGATCCCTGACCCTACAAGAATACCAGTCTCTGGGTTAGTCTAGTACTTACCAAACACAGTTTATGATCAATTATCGTTCTAGTTGCTAATAAAGACAGAAATAAGACCATGGCCTAAGGCATACAAATGGTCCTAAGATGTGTGCTCAAATAAGGTGCTAAACTCCCTGGTACTGAAAAGAAGAGTGAATGCTTTCTCTTCTAAATTGAAACACAGGTGTTAGCATCATATACATAATTTTTTAGTACTAAAAATTAATATTTTGCTTAGATCATCATGCTGAGGTATAAAACAGGAAGAATTTACTAAGGTTGTAGACTCACAAAATGACACCAGCTTTAGTACCCAAGTTCATGGACAACTTGGATGCTGTAGACAGACATTGTGGCAAGTGAGTAAATCAAAAATCTTTTCTCAGGTTGGTTTCTAAACTTGTCCTTGATTGAGTCTCTATATTAGACATTGACCAAAAGTATTCTCTGTGAAGGAGTAATCATTTAATCATGCGATATCTGCTTCACTTGTCTCCAAAAACAAACAAAAGCTTCCAGACTTTTAATAAGTCAGTTTTATCCAAAATGGCAGACATTGTGTCAAGAATAGGCAATTATCAGTGACTTATAGCTCCAGACGTCTCATCAGTGTATAGAAATTTGAAACAAAGTTTCTGTTAACCAACTAGGTTGTCTCAGAATCACACACATTCTCTGGACTGAAAGCTACATTTATTTTAAGAGATTAATTCTAACTCATAAATGTCAAAGAATTATACAAGAACTCTTCTACTTTTAGCAACTCCTTTCCAGAAATGACTATGTAATGGTCCCCAAAGAACAAATGTGATCTGAATGTTCCATGTATACATTTCATCTATCATTACCTTTACTTTTTTTTATATCTATCACACTTGAGCACAAAATGTCAGCCAACAGTAGCAGCCTATAGTATTCCCAGGTTATTAACGGAATGCCAGGTCTTGCAATGCCAATCTAACCACTGCCCTACAGATCTGCTTAAGAAATACATACAAAGAAAGGAATTATTTCACACCTTTATCAGGGCCTTCCATACTGGTGCGGCAGCTCAGTTTCTTTGGACGCATGTGCTTTAGTGGTTCATGCCTGTTTCTTCTCAGGTAAGATTCTACTATGGTTCTTATCTCCTTCCTTGCTGCTACACCATAGAATTGAAAAATTCTTTCTATTTGTCAAAGAATAGGTGTTTGCTGAGTGACATTACTAAACATAAAGAAAGAAATCTTTCAGACAAAGGTATAAAAACAAAAAGCCACATAGTCTCATTTATAGGAGGTTCACAGCACAGTCCTAAGAAAACTATGACAATGAAGAAAAGGTCTACTCCCCACACAGCTAACACCAAAACTATTCAAGTCTATTGATGTTCCCACTCTGGATGTCAGGAGCTTACCTTGATAGGTTGCTCCATGTTAAAAGTAACAGATTTATCCCTAAGATAGAAAACTGTGCAAACGCCATGTATTTGTCTGCTTTAATACCATGAGTCATTCATTGGAACACTGAAATTAAATATCTCCCATCATTATAAGCAAGTCCATCCTCTTAAAATTAGCATGATGGGAATCATATCAATGTGATTGATTTAGAAGCCTAAAGAAAAGTATACTCTGTAATAATATTTAAAATTCACAACATATATATTTAGAAAAAACTCATATTGTTAGATATAATTTCTTATGCTTTCAGATATTCCTGGGAGTTTCGGCATTGTTCTTATCTAGCTGTGATTTTTACACATGTATCTAGATTTATTGTTAGACAAAATATGCAAATCTCTAACTATAGCAATATAATTTATAAGTTAGATGCAAAACTTGAAATAAAAACTTGACTGAAGTAGAAAATATCAAATCTGTAACAAAAATAGACTGTATGTAACAGCATCAAATGGAATGGAAATATAGCTTCTTGTCTCTCTTCAAAGTATCTAAATATTAAAAATACTGCCTTTTGTTTTATTCAAGTACATATATCTTTATATAATATTGAAAAATTGCAAGAGCATTGTTCTATCAGTCAGAGGAGAATAGGTTATAGATATCGGAATAGTAGCTGGTTTAGTAGTAGAGGAGTAAATTTTATGAGAATATAGTTGCTGAATTTCCTGTCCATACTCTTCATTATTAATAATATCGAAGAAATTTTTTAACATATTCTAGAAATGTCATCTTTCTAGTGCATTTTATGATGATTGATAAAGCTGTTAAGGTCATCAACGTCTAAAGAACATCCATGTGTTTGGTAACAGCGAAGACCCCTGATGGGAATGAGCTGGAGGGGCACCAGCAATAGGCAGGGTGATAGGATGAACATGATTAAACAGAGCCATGAATGAGGATGAGCAGATAGCATCAGGACAGAGCCATGGATGAGGATGAGCAGAAGGTCCCAGGACAGACATAGTCATGAGAAGCTTCGCTCATGGCTTCATCCATCACCACTGGGTACCATCCTGATTCCTTCAAATGTATCTCATCACTATCAGCTTGCAGAGTAGAATTACATGTTACTGGAGAACATATGCCTGTAGAAACAAATGGAAGCATTGTTGATTTCTGTCTTAATAGAAATGAAAGAATATGAAATAAGGAATGCAAGCAACAGCAAATTTCTTTAGTTATCAGTGGGCAGGGTGGCAGAGGCAAACCCCAAGCAGAGATCTCTGAAGTGAAAGAGAGTTACAGACAGTTCCCGGAAAAGTGATCATGTGTCTCCACTCAAAGCCACTGTATCTGGCTTCCCTCATTACACAGTTGGATTCTCTCTTTTGTATAGCTTTGTAAAGTTTTGATAAGACTGAAAAATTATATCATAAAGTAACCCTGGATTGCATTACCAACTTATAGTAGTTTCTGACATCTAAAATAATAAGAAGAAAATAGAAACAGTCCCTAAACAAAATCACCCAAGACACAAAAGAATCTGTAATAAACATAATATGCACCATAATGATTCATGATATGGCATAATTATGATATGAATATAATTCATTGATCATACAAGAAGTGCCAACCGTAAAACTAAATACTTCGACCAAAAGTACAAGAAAGGGGCAAAGAAGCCAAGGCAAAAATAGAACTAAGGTTACAAATACTCTTTCAGTAGTGATGTGTGAGCCACTAAAAGTAGACAAAGGAGCACTAAAGTAGTTCTTCTGTATTGGAAAAAACACTAGCTTTCCAGTTGTCCTGAAGACAGACTTTTATAACACACTAATTCTGCCACTACCATTTATTAGTTACCTGATATGTACTTCTCAATGTATATCCACTTTTTGTTTAATCAATGGGGCAGCATGAAGTACCAATGACACCCTCTTTTACACCTGAGTAAACTGACCTATGGTGGAATAAATTACCTGCATTCTCAAATGCTGTATTGAACAAAAGGGCCAGAAATCAAGTCTGGATGTGCTGCTTCGATTCCATTGTCTTCTTCAACCCACTGACTATCCTTTTTGTAATTTAACACATACCAGGAAAAGTGGGCCATAATTAAGAGAATACAGCTCTTAAGATCAGAATAAATTCATTGTAGAATATAGACAGGAATACATAAGCAGAACATTTTTAGAAAGGTAAGAAAACATACACTGCTTTCAGAAATAATTCCAGTAAGACAAAATGAAAGCATATGATAAATAATAATGAGAGAGTCACCGGTTAGAACCACCAGCAGACACCACATTACCCTGTTAGAACAGCTACAGTTTGAAAATTCCCAAAATAACAAATGCTGCCAAGGATCCAGAGATATGGGAATTCTTGAACAATGTTAATGAAAGTGAAAATTATTAAGTCATTAAAGAGAACAGTAAGAAGATTCTTCAAAAGCCACATGGTTCTGATATCTCTGTATTTCCAGAGGAAATAAAATCATCACATAAAAATAACATTACTTTCTCATGCTTTTGAAAGCACTAGTCAAAGTAGCCAAAATAGGGAATCAACCTACTTATTGAGTGATAGATGAAGGCCTTAAAGAAAAGGTGGGGAGCAACAGTGTCAACTGGCCAGACACCCTGGAGTTCCCGGGGACTGGACCACCAACCAAAGAGTACCCATGGAGGGACCCATGGCTCTGGCCGCATATGTGACAGAGGATGGCCTTGTTGGACATTGGTGGGAGGAGAGGCCCTTGGCCCTGAGGGTTCTTAATGCCTCAGTGTAGGGGAATGCCAGGGTGGGAAGATAGGAGTGGGTGGTTGGGTCGGGGAGCACCTTCATCGAGGCAGGAGGAGGGGAGATAGGATAAGGGGTTTTCAAAAGGGTAGACCTGGAAAGGGGAAAACATTTGAAATGTAAATAAATAAAATATACAATAAAATGACAACAAAAAGAAAAGGTGTCATATACTAAAAATGGAATACTATATCCATGTAGAAAAGACTAATGTTCTGATATTTAACACAGAATGGGATTAGAAAGATGAACTCACTTTACTTAAGCAAAGTAAAGTAGAAATAGGAAGGAAAATCTAATGTTTTCCTTGGTGTATAGGAACTAGGGATGTGCTCACAAAGCATAGAAGATCAGAACACTCATCCCCAAAGACTAGAGGGAGGGAAGAGGAGGAGAGATGGTAGGAACTGGGGATGTGTATGAAAGAAAAGACATGAGGAATTATTTCAAGTGTTTTGAAAAGCATTACTGTTCATTGAAAAGGGACAAAAATATATATATTAATAATTTATTAAAGATCACTAAACTATTGAATAATTGCCTACATGCTTATAACTAAATGCTGTGTTGGAAATATGAATACAGGCCATAGGCATTTCTATGTAGTATTTATAGAATTTCAGTTGTCAATTATTGAGGATTATTGGCAGCCATAAGAAGTAAAAACTTCTTGTGTAAACAACTAAGTTCTGGCTGAGAGATTGCTACATGCATTTGTGTCTCATCTGGAGGAATTCAGTCGTCCCTTGTCAACCACACAGAGTTGCTCACACAACTCCCTGTCTCTCGGGATGCTAAAAATGATAGCAATGCTTTCTGGAGACCCCTTCCATTCAGAAGCAGAGATTCATGTGGTCCAGGAAGGAGTATGCCTGAGGTTAACTTTTTTCTCCTCATTAGAATGTATGTGTTTATTCCCTATAGTATATATATATATATATATATACATATATATATAAATATTTATATATATATATGTATATATATATATATATAAATATAAACTTAAACCAAAAGAATTAGTTCTCTTCAGAACAATATGAAGTTGCCCAGTGCTGCTTCAATACCTCAGTTTCAGCTTTGTAAAAGAAGAATTTGATACAGGAGAGTACAAGGTCAAAGGAAATGTTTCACTGAGAGCCCAAGAACAGCTGGGAACCAAATGTTTGGTTATCAGACCTTTTTCATTAAAACCCTTATTTGAGAAACTATAATCTTCCTTTGGTAGTTAGAGTTTCTACTGCTGTGATGAAATACCAGGACCAAAACCAACTTGGGAAAGAAAGGGTGAATTTTGCTCACGCATTCACATCATATCTTAATCCATCACTGAAGGGAGTCAGGACAGGAACTCAAACATGGCAGGAGCCTGGGAGCAAGACCTATTGCAGAGGCCATGGAAGGGTGCTGCTTACTGGCTTATTCCTCACGGATTGGTCACCTTGCTTTCTTCTAAAACACAGAACCACCATCCCTGGTCTAGCACTATCATTAATAAGCTGGGTCCTCTCTCATTAATCAGTAATTAAGAAAATGACCTACAGGATGCCAACAGCCTGATCTTATGGAGGTATTTTCTTAATTAAGGGTCACTCCTCTCAGATGACTTTATTTTGTGCCAAATTAGGATAAAACCATACAACATACTTCTATAAAAAAAAAAACATTTTAGAGTACCAAACACAGTGACTTACTATTTGAAAAAACTCAGGAAATTTTAGGTTTCTTTATGATTTTGTGATATAAACTCACTGCCAATCTGGTCAAGAAGAGTTTTAATTCATTAAAAACGAACAAGAAAATCTAAATGGAAGAAACCAAACCTACTTGTCAATATTTTAAGACAGCTGAACTTGTCATGAGGTTATTTATGTGCCTGTTAGCACAGTAGTAAGATAACATATTAGGTAGTGAAATACCTATTATAAAGGTAAAGTAGAGGTGACCTAAAAGCAACATTGTGCAATATCAACACTGTAAATTTATATGGGATGCTCATTTGTATAAACAAAGACACACCCAAAGTAAGGACAATATAGCATGCTGCTGAGATCCACATTATAGAGATCCATGTTATATTTGCTTGCTATATTCAAGCAAAACCGGAAAAATATTTCCCATGAAATCTTTGAAGTTAAAGAAGCTTAACAATATAAGGACAAGAAAAATAAACGCAAGTTAAAAGTGTATTGGTTCTTTCAAATTCACTTTGTTAGAATATTAAATATGTAGAATCTGACAATGAATTTTTTCTAGACCTACAATGGCAACCATTGGCTTAATATGGTGACCTATGAGAGTTCTCATCTACAGTAAGCATATTTTCAAAAAGAGAGAAATACCCATTTGTTCTGGTTGGAGAGGTGCTTTAAGCAGTGTAGAGAATGTTGTTGTCTTGTGGAGGGCCAGAGGGGTTCTTAGTATGCATCAGAGGGTGGAGATGCTGCTGCTCAAGGGACTCCAGCCTCTGGGGCACGTGCACACCCATGTAAATACCCGCAGGCACACACCTACATGGAAATTAAATCTTTAAAAATGAAAAATCAGTTTCTCAAAACCCGAGATAGAAAACCTTATTTGGTAACGGAGGTATTGCTAATAAACTGATCGGGATTCAGAGCCTAATGTGAGTATTATGTAAGCACAGGAATTATCTCTGATTTTAGTATATTCACTAGTTTGTTGTTGTTAAGATACCTACTGTATGCTGACTGTTTTAGAAATACCATAAATAAGTTACAATTGAAAATACCTCTTCTTACATCAGTCACCTAATGCATATACATAAAGTGTTTCTCGTTTGAACTATTTACATGAGTATGGTGATGTGCAACACAAATACAGTTCTTTGTGAATCATGAATTATAACAGATATGAAAGATTGTCATTGAAACTACTTCACAATTGTCTAAATTTCAACAAAGGGAAGAGACGGCCAACAAGACTTTACAAGAGGATTCTGAATGATTAAGAAAGGACTGTGAGGAAGTGAAATCTCCACTGAGCTTTGAATAATATGCTGCTACTTCTTAAGTGAAGTGGGAGGAGACAGAACAAAATGCATACAAACAACATCAAGGGAGGTGATGAGCACATACAAGATCCTCAGAAATTCCAGAAAGAATCTGGGTTAGTACACCCTAGAGACGGAAAGGTTGCAGAGATTAGATTCTATACAGTATCCATGGTGACAAGAAGCTCTTCATCAGTAGCATAAGAGACACCCCAACACAAGGCAAGGTTTTAAGTACTATACTGAAGGATGGAGCTGTGGTATTCAACGTTCACGCTGTCTGCAATAGGATGGCTATTGTGGGTTCAAGGAGCTCCCTTAGGATCTAGAGATGCACGAACCAAAGAAAGATGTCAAAGCAACTTCAACTCAGACTGTGAGACTCGAAAGGAGGCAGAAGAAGATTTCAGGAGGATTCATAAGTTAAAAGTGAACATTGGGTAAAGAGGAGGACAAGAGTTAGGTAGTGAATTTGTTTCTCTGTTTTATAACAGCAGTAGCTGAAGAGTGTTGTCATTTACTGAGACACAGAAAAGAGCAGAGGGTTCTGACACAGTAGTGACAAGTGTGTGAGTCAAAGACTTAATAAGCTGGATCCTCATCAAAGGGAAACACCAACCAGGCCCTAGGATTTCCATAGCTGTTGTCCAGAATGGTGACCCTCGCCTCTCAACACTACTGAAGTCAGTCTTGAGGAACTCTGACCCTAAATACCTGGGAGACGTTCTTTCACATTAAAGGGACTTGGTGAAAGAAAGGTGCGAGAAAGAGAAGCAGGCAATAAAAATGAAACGGTGCCAAGAGTTACAACAAAGAGGACTGTGTGTGACATCAAGTCCTGGGGCAAATGTTCTGGGTGCAGAGTTCCTGTGCAGCCCTGCAGGGTGGCCTGGAGGATGAGCAGAGAGTGAAGATGTGCTAATCTTGTGAGGACAAAGACAGGTCTCTGTAAACGCTGCATGGCACTTAGTGTAGGTGTCAAACGAGATGCTGAGAGCTTCAAGTAGCTTCAGACCACAGAGCAGCTACATCACACAGGGAAACAATATGACCACTCTAGTTTTGCCCCTTTAAGGTGACATTTTTTTATTAGATATTTTCTTTATTTACATGTAAATTTCTCCTTTCACAGTTTCCCCTCGAAAAAAACAAAGAAACAAACAAAAACAACAAAAACAAACCCCTGTTGCCTCCCCCGTCCCCATGCCTACCACCCCGCCCTCTCCTACTTTCTGGCCCTGGCATTCCCCTACACTGGGGCACAGAACCTTCACAGGGCCGAGGTCCTCTCCTCCTATTGCTGATCGAATTTGCAATCCTCTACTATACACATGCTGCCTGAACAATCAGACCCCTCTATGTGCAGTCCTTGGTTGGTGGTTGAGACCCTGGGAGCTCTGAGGGTACTAGTTAGTCCATATTGTTGTTTGTCCTAAAGGGCTGCAAACCCCTCAGCTCCATTGGTCCTTTCTCTAACTCCTTCACTGGGGACCCTGTACTCAGTTCAATGGATGGCTGTGAGCCTCCACATCTGTATTAGTCAGGTACTGTCAGAGCTTCTCAGGAGATATATTTAGGCTGGCTTGCCCTTCCTTCAGTCTCTGCTCCATAGTTAATCTCTGCAACTCCTTCTGTGGGTATTTGGTTCTCCCTTTTAAGAAGGAATGCAATGTCCACTTAAGGTGGCATTTTTAAACTAGCAGTTGATGAAAAAGTAACTGAAGTAAAGCCGGTGCAAGAGAAATACAGATGCTAGTGATTTCTGGGGATGTCCAGAAATCTCACACATGAACTATATCAGCTTAAAGGTTTTAGAAGATATTTCACATATTTCCTCAGGGATCAAGCAAATGCTTTATACATGGTGTATATCATGGACAAACAACAAGTGTGCTGGTCAAACTCAGTAACTAGACACAACATTCCTATCCTTTTCCAGGAAATGCCCTCCAGAGAAGGCAGAAGTTGTGGCCAAAGGAAACATAAAAACAAGCCAAGTGCAGAGATCATTGATGCTTGCCCGGGTCTACTGAGGAAAGGAAGTAGCAGCAACTGAATTGATTGTTTCTTATCATCGAGATTAATTGGCAGTTTGTGACACATATGTGCCATTAAAGACCTTCTAATTACCACATCTCTGACATTGCCATTGTTCTGATTTGCTGCCAATAATTCATGTGTGTTATTTCTTCTCTTCTGAACACAAAAAGAAGGAAGTGCTGTGAATGGAGGATAATGAGGAAAGCAGAAAAGCATCTCACCTGGGGTTGCCATCTTGACACCCTCCCAGAGCTCCTCATAAAAGATGAGAATCACCAACAAGTGCCAGATTTATGCGGCTACATCCCACAGCACCTTGGGAACAGCATTAAGTCATTCAGGATAATTAGAAACTGGTAAACTAACAAATTAATAAGTTATCCCCAGGTGGTCTCAAAAAGATAATATGGTTCCTGTAAAGTGACAAGAGCTCTGGGGGGGGGGGTGAACCTGGAGGCACAAGGGATGTCAGGTACCAGGACACCTTAGTGATCTGAACCCCATTAACAATCTTAAAATACAGGAAAACAAATGGTTTCACTCCCAAAGTAAAATATTTTACAAAAAAAAAAAACCCATATTTATAGAAATCGTTCTCACGGACAACTTCATTTTTATAAATTATCAGATGACAGGAATAAGCCTCTGCACATTATCTCATGCTGTTTGGTGTTTGGCTGGAAGCCCAGAAGAGGGTCATGCCTTTATAATGATAAAAACGCAACTATAAAACATCCAAGGCTTTCGAAAGTGCTGCTAAGCACCCGGAAAATGAGGTTCCTGCACTGTGCTGTACACAGTAGGCACTCAGCAAACATTTGCTAATGAATTTATTTGCTGCTGTGTTGCTTAATTTTTGTGCATTTACTCGATAGACCTTAACAACCATCCTAAGTATCTAAGGCACTGGACATGACTTCAACACTCATATAACACTACAGATTAGTCCTCTGCTGTCTTTTCAGCTTCCTATTTGTAAAATAAGGTTTCATATATATAAACATATATATATATACATGTATATATATATATATATATATATTCAAACATACATCAGTACATATACACATGTTAAGGGTGAGGGACAAATAAGATATTGGTGTGCCTCCATTAATTTCATAATATATAATTATATATAATATATAGTATATATAATATGTAAATGGTTTTGTGTGCATGTGTGTGTATGTGTGTGTGTGTGTGTGTGTGTGTGTGTGTGTGTGTGTGTATGTGGGGGAGGGATGGGTTCCAAGACAGGGTTTTTCTGTGTAGGCTATGCTGTCTTGGAACTCACTTTGTAGACCAGGCTGGCCTCAAACTCAAAGATCTGCCTGCTTCTGCCTCTCGAGTACTGGGATTAAAGCATGTGCCACCACCACCTGGCTATATATTTTTATATATAATTATAAATTGTATTATAATTCATATGTTATTCAGTTTAAGTTTTTTTGTCACAATGAGCAAAAATTCAAACATAATTTGGTACCAAGATTTGGAAGTATATGTAAGCTTCTATGACAACTCTAGCCATACTTCTAAATATTTAAACATCGAAACCTCCACCCCCGTTGTGAAGGTGCTGAGAACAGAAGGCTGTGATGCCCAGATGATATCTTCCCAACATCTACTTTTATATACATCCAGTATGAATCAGCAAAACATGACTGACACCAGACATGGGGGTGTATGAGTCAGCACATTATGGCTTATACCAGATGTCCAGAGAACCCCAAAGTAAACAGTCAAGTAATCTGTTATAAAATTCTCCTGGGTAGAGTACCACTTTTGTATGATTCTGCATGCTAATGGCCTTGGGGTCAAGGACTTTAGAGTGAGCCTGAGTTGGAGTTTTGTTGGCCTGCTTGTTGTGCTTGTCTAGAGGCCTGTGTTCCAGCTTGTACTTGGTACCTACAACTGTCTGCCTAGTGACCTGTGTGTGGGTGAATAACTTACATTTGATCAACTGGCGGCTCCTTCCAGCTTCCAAGTTCCTAGCCTTTCACCCCCCTCCTTCTTTCCTGGCATAGGGATATGGACCTCACAGAAGGCCAGATGGGAAATAAGTATCGATAAAGGATAAGGTATCAGTTCTAATCAAAAACTGCCATTTGCTACTTCTTTTTCCTAGTTTTCTATATGAAGTATTTATATGTCAAAACAAACTAATTCTGTGCTTGACAAAGAAAAGGCAATTTACATGAAGATGAACCACATTTAATTGGCAAGTTTGAACACTACATATAATCACACACATGCAAAGTTGAAACATTGTATCTGCAGAAAGGAACCATTGGCTAAAACTATGTACACTATTTGTGACAAAAATAACTATGACCAGAGCTCCACATAGGTCTGCGTTGCACAAACGTAAAGCCAACTTGATTGTGCCATTGAAGAGTTCACACATGAATGAAGTTATCACATCTCATTAAAATTATTCCTTTAAACTGGAACAGGTATCTATATATGTTAAGGATTTGGGATTATAAGCCACTCTCACCTTAAGTCTCCAGGAAAATTACCAGGAACTGGAATTTAATGTTCATAGACAATAAATTCATAATTCCCTAATATGAAAAAACTAAATAGCTACTCTTCATATTATAATTTAATTGATGATAAAAGGAACAACTTCCCACCTAAAAAGTCTACACATGCAAAATATTTGTGGGTTAATTCATTACAGTGTAACCTACTACAAGGAATTGCAAATGTCTAGTAAACTCAAATCGAGATCATGGCCTGCGTTATTAAATCAATCAGGATTAAGAGAGGTCATCATTTGAATGTCTGCCATGAACTTAAGAGCTGTGCAGGCTAGCACATCCTGCTTCACATTTACAGATCACTGCGGGTCAAGAGAAGTTGCTTTCCTGGACAGGTTCCTCAGCTCTATCTTCTTAGCGGATTCTTCACCTGCCATTTAATGAGGTTGATACAAATAAACTTTTAAAACATAAATGCCCAATCTATTTATTATTCATCAGTTTTTATGCATTGAAAACACACAGACAGAATTACATGGTCTGTAATATATTTCTCCCATCTCCCAGAAACAGTTGAAATTATTCAAACCACTAATAAGAATGATGAAATAGGTGGTAATTAATTATGGCAGACACAGTTGTTAAAATAAGAATTTGAAAAGATAAAAATTAAAAATAAACAGTAATACCAATTGAGAAAAATTAAAACAACCAAGTTATATATAACTGCTAATACATAAAACAAAAAATAAAAAAATTAGAGTAAAACTAATAAAGTAAAGAGTTGAAAATTGTAGAATCTTTAGGTAAGAAGGTAGAATATGTTTTTATAGTAGATATCCTTTGTTTAGCTATTTGCCTATTTATTATTCACCAGTTTTTATGCATTGAAAACACAAACACAGAATTATTGTGTTTTTTCCAATTGGTAAGTTTTTATAACACTTCACATTATACAAGTTTTTTTTCATAGTCTTTGAAATTCCTATTTTATTTTAAAAATATTTATAATGCTTATATGTATAGGTATATTCACTTTTTATTAAAAGATTTTTTCTTATACAATATATTCTGTGTATAGATTCAACTCCCTCTATGACTCCCAGTTCCTCTCTATCTCCCATCCTCAAGGTCCTACTGCCTTTCGAATTCTCATTCAAACAACACACAAGGCTTCTAAGAGGCAACAAACAAACAAAACAAAATAGAATGTAACAAGACAAAACAAAAACCATCACTTACGTGTCGGGCAAGGCAAATTAACAGAAAAGAGAGACCTGGGAGAAGTCACATGAGTCCCGCTTGTTTACACATTCAGGAATACCATAAAAATACTAACTGAGCGTTACACTGTACTCCTGGAGCAGACCTGTGTACACCCAGTGCTTGCTGCTTCAGTCTCTGTGAGCTCATATGAGCTTTTCAAAGTTGACTCACAGCCTCTTCTTTTCTCGGTATCCTTCATCTGCCCTGGCTCTTACAATCTTTCTGCCTTCTCTTCCTCTGGGGGTCCCTGAGCTCAGAGGGGAGGGAGTTGATAGAGACCTCCCATTTAGAGCTGGGTGCACCTAGATTTCTCTCTCTGTGGCTGTGGGTGTCTGTATTTGCTCTCATATGCTGCAGGAGGAAGCTCTTGGGATGTTGACTTTCGTTTTTAAAAAATATTTGCAAGTTCATTGCAAAATAATTCTTGGTGGTCACTATGGAAGTCGGAGAGACAAGCTTCCAGCAGTAATTCTACTTGTCATTTCGAAGTTTGAGACATCTTCTTAGAAAGAATCCAACAGATGAAGGCTGTCATTCAGAAAGGAACAAACACAATCACGAGACTCCTATAAAACCTTACAGAGATTTTGTTTCCTGTCTTTCATGAACAAGGCGATGGTAGAGAAGTGTAAACCAAGAAACACCTGGCTCATACCTCTTATTCAGTGTACTCCCAGAAGCCAGGAGAGGCAGTTGACTTACTGATACCATATTATAAACTGGACTTTCTGAGGGGAAAACAAGAACACAGATCCTGACAGTGCTTGGTAACAAGTAGACAAACACACAAGGTGTAATTAGGGTTGAATCCCTGTGAAAATAAAATCATTCAAGCTGATGAACCTACTTAATTTAACCCAGGGTTTAGGGAAACTGGCAGCCATCACCCTGTAAATAGGAATGAAAATGAACCTGACCTTGAGAGGAAACAAGTCGTTAGGTCAGCTAATAAACAGTGTGCCTATCTTCTAAACAACAAAGAAGTTTATATTCCATATCCAAATATATCCAAAAGATATGGATGTATATTTACTGCATTATTGCATACGCACGTGTTTTTTTCTAGATACCATAAGGTAAAAATATGGGGTCTTAATTATTTGAAAGCGAACACTAAAAATAGCTTAGGTAAGGTACACCACTTAGATGATTTTCCAATGTAAATGTTTTCCTTTTACAAATGAAATGTAGTAAAATGTTGACTCTTAAATTGCCAATTGTTTTCACCAGTTGACAACCAAGAATTTTTCAAATGAGAAGACTGATTTAGCAACACTCTTCTTGACTTCCAAATCAGCTGTGGCTGTTTAGTAATGTAAACATTTGCTATTTTGTTTGTTCTGTGAATATATGCTATGAAGCACATGTGTATCTATAATTTTAGTCCTGAGATGAAAATGGAAAAAGTGTATGGCAGCTTAAGAGTTGATCTGCACGTAGGTACTCATATTTAAAGGAAGACCTAAGTAGGCTTTCTGCAGAAACAACAAGAACAAAAATGCCTTGTGTAGAGAAATGAATTGAAAGTCACATAAAACCACATGTGTTTCTTTTCTATTTTTATTTTTTACTTATTCACATTACATCCCTCTTATCGGCCGCTCTTCCAGTCAGTCTCCCACAGTCGTTCCCCTCCATCCTCCACTCCCCTTCTTCTCTGAGTGGGTGGGTCCCCTGGGTAGCTTCCCACCCTGGCACTTCAAGTCTCTGAAAGGCTAGGCACTTAATCTCCCACTGAGGCCAAACAGGGCATACCAGCTAGAAGACATCCTACATACAGGCAACAGCTTTTGGGATAGCCTCATGAAGACTAAGCTTCACTTTGGCTGCATGCATGTGTTTCTAGTGGGGACATATTTAGTAAGCAGGTCTTCACGTAGGCCTGACATCCCAGACTGTTCTAGAAGTTTGCTACACAAAATGGTGATGCTGAAAAAGCAAAGCCAGTCTTGCTGCAGGAGGAGGCATGGGTGCAGAAGCCGGAATCATTCACTCTCTCAGGCTGGTTTTGGGTGAACATTCCGAGAATCCGTAGGAAATTTAGCAGAGAACCTTGAACTATTCACAACCCCTTGGGGTCTGCATATCAGATATTTACATTGTGGTTCCGAATAGTATTAAAACTGCAGTCATGGAGTAGCAACAAAATAAATTTTGTGGTTGGGGGTCACCACAACAAGAGGAACTGTATTAAAGGGCCACAGCATTATGAAGGTTGAGAACCACTGCTATAGAAGAACAATAGCAAAGTGTTTACAACCATATCTCTTGCCTGATCAAGAACAGTGTAGGAGGATGCATTTAGCAAATGTTGGAAGTAGTTAAAAATCAAAAAATAGAAAAGTGTATCTAGAACTATTTCAGGGGCATAAGGATTTAGATTTTAATTTAACTTAAAACTTAAAAGACAATGAGTACAAAGAACTAAGTAAAATCAGTAATATAAATTAGGAAATGTTAAAATGGTTATGCCTGTGTTAACAGATTAGTCAATGATATAGAACAAACATATTAAGCAAATCACTATATATTAATTATATTTAATAGTTATAGAAATGTAAAAACTAAAAAAATTGAAAGCAGAATAATTCAAGTTACCTAGTACTACAAATTATCAATGTATAACCTAAATCCCAAGAAACATGGTTAAAGAAATGACAGCAAACCTCATCATGGGGGAAAATCCTGAATTAAAAGCTGCTGTCAACTCATAGCTTAATGTGATTATCATTCATATGTACAACAGGATATTGAGAAATACATCAATTATACAGAAAGAAATTTCAGGAATAATCTTTTGGTGATCAGAAAACATGGAAGTAAGAAAGCTGAAATACTGGGAACTGCCTAAAGGAATGGTATAGGCAGAGAAGTGCACCTGGATTTGCAGATAGATTAGTAGAATGCGAGATTAGATTTGTAACATGCAGCTTAGCTTAGCAGACAGCTAGTAACCATGGCTCCAATTTAATCCCTAGTATAGACACTACTTTTACCTCTATATTATAACAATAATAATAAGGTTTTGTACTCTGAAGAAAGCCTTAAAAGTATGCGCATTATGGTATCATACATTTGTTACTGTACACTTGTAGAGGTCAGAAGGCAATTATTTCCTTCTACCATGTGAGTTTTGATAATAAATAACAGACCGACAGGTTTGGCAGCAAGTGCCTCTACATGCTGAGCTATATCAACATCCCAGAGAAGTGTTTTTTTAATAACAAGCTCTGAAAAGATCTAAGTACAATATCAAGTGTATATCTTGCCAGGACAGTGGGGAGACAAAAGGGGCGAGCATATCAGAACTAGTTGCCAAAACACTTCCAAGTTTTGTGAAAGACAAAGATATACGCATTCAAAACACCTAGCAAACTGCACTCAGTGTATACAAGTAAAACTATAGCTAGACATGCACAAAGATGAAGTTGTAAATGCAAATCGAGGAAAACAATGCGTGATTGCGGGATATAACAGTTCAAATGACCACTGGGGGCTCCAGAAAGTGTGAATCAGATATGTGTGGTCTTCATTAAAACCACAATCAAAATCAGAGTCAGAAAACTCAGCTCCAGCAGATATTGAAAGCAAAGAAAGAAAAGAAAAAGAAGTAGGGGATCAGGGAGGGAGCTGAGAGATTGTGTCTCCTAGTAATGTCAGAGGTTACACCCTGGAAGTTTCATTAACATGACTGTCTAAACATGAGCTAAAAAAGGACAATAACAATAGACAAGTCAAAGTAGAAACGATGCAGTCCGAGGTCTCATCCTACACAAAAAGCTACAGGCAATGCAGAGATACTAATGGTGGAAGTTCTTCTCCAGGGAAGAAGATACCAATTAGCTATGCAAAAGCATATGGTCACTAAATTTCTGAAAAAGACAGTGTGACCCCAGAATTCTATATGAAATGAAATTTTCTTTTAAGGAGCATGATACACTAGTGAAACCATATTGTTAGCTGATCTACAGTTTTATTTTTTAAAAAAAAGCTAAATAAAAGTTTTTCAAATTAAAGTGATTTTCACCAAATAAAAATATGAAAACCTGTAGATTGGAACTAAAAATATCTAGGTAACTTAAATGAAAGGTATTTTTAATACTTTGTGACTTGTCTAAAATGCAAATGATTTAAATGAAAATACATCATTGCACTGAAAAGTTTGTAACCTATGAATATATAATACATAGATGTATATTATGGTTATAGCTAAGTATTAATAAGGATGGAAAATGAGTCTAAATAGACTCAATATATCTATGATGTTTTTATAATGATACACAAGTTGGAGCTCATCACTGTTTCCCTGTATCTGATCAAGAAGAGATCATGAGGGATTATGTGGTATTAATGGTCATGAAAAAATGTATCATTCTCTTCACTGGTGTGGCCACTTATTAACTTCCCAAGTTTCAGTAAATAACCATCCAGTTATTACAAGCAACTATCATTAAGCTCATATAGGTCTCATGCAAACACAAGAAATGTAGACATGGGGTGGAGATGGAGCTTGTTGAGCAAAAAGGTCTCAGTAGAACAGAGAGGGGAATGAGAGAGACGCTTGGGAATGAAATGATCAAATTCACTATGTTCATTTATGAGATTGACAAGGGACAAAAAACTAATAAAACCAAAGCCCTCAGATCTAAGTCTCTACCTTAAGAAAATGGAATGGAAGGGGTTGAACCACAAGTATGAAAAAATAATAATAAGTTACAAAAGTAAAAGCAAAAGTCAGTGAAAATAGTAACATAGTTAAAAAATTAATAAGGAGAAAAGAGTATATCTTGAAAAATATCAATAAAATTACTAAACACACAGTGATTTGGGAATATGGAATGCATTTACAAATAAGGTGTATCAGGAACAAACACATGCCAACTGCACAGGATGGAGAATATGCCATATAACAGTACATGTGCCAACACAGAAAACACCATTCCCTGAAAAGACACATTCAAGTAAAGTGCCCTTTAAAATAGGTTCTCTTAAATAGAATGAACAGGAAACATTCTAAATATAAAAGTTCAAAGCTATGTCTTTATGCATGAATTCCCTTAAAGCAGTACAGATAATAAAGAAGAAAGCATTCCAACAACAACAACAACAACTTCTATAATAGAAAAGAAAGAATCTTTACTGCTTGTGGGACAAAATTTACTGTGCCACAGAAAGCCAAAGTAAGACTTCACTACAATAGAAATCTCATCAGATTGATATTCTTTACTATTATTGGTATAAAATCCTTATTAAATATTACCTAATTGAAATCACCAATATTCAAAGCAAGGAAAGCTCACACACGGAATGCAAGATTGGCTTAATAGTTGAATTTAATCAGTGGGTAATTCATCATATTAACAATGATGACTAAAAGGGAAGGCCAGTATTCAACATATTATTTTCAAAAAAATATAAAATGGTTTATAAAAAGATAACCTATAACATAAAACAATAGAAAAAGTAATTTATACTACTATATTCTTAACTCTGTCAAGCCAACCAGATAAACAAGTGTTAGTCAATACTTTGCTTTGTAAAAAGACAATAAACCTATAAGTTAGTAAGTCACTTGTATTGAAACAATGAGCAAGGTAAAATGATTATATACTTGTGATTCTAACTACCTGGGGGGCTGGTAACAAACTTGACACTATCCAGGAAATATAACAGAACTTTGTCTGAAAATTCAAACAAAATATGTAGCTTATAATCTACTTAACTGTACGAATAAATCATGAATGTTTTCCCCTAGTCCTAGAAAGAAACAAGCATATATGTTTTGATCCTATGGGATTTTATGCAGGAATTCCTAGTTAATGCAATAAAGTAAGAAAGCAAATGTAATCACAGGGAGAGAAAGGAACAACATAGGGTTGGGTTATTTTTGATCAAGCAAATCATCTGAATTAAGAAGGAGAAAAATCTATGCAGAAGTCAGTGTCAATATCTCTAGACTAAAAAAAAAAAATAGGTATATACTTGGTAATAAATACAAACTATATCTCCACAAACTTGTGACAAACTCAGAAATACAATAAATAAAATCCATACTGACAGTTTCACTATGAGGAGTATGCAAAGGTAAACTTAATGAGAGATTTGAAAAATCTACACAGAAACTCAGAAGTAGACCTACAAGATCAGTGTATATAAGGGAAGACACCTTGACTATAAACTGGAAGACATCGGTCTTCTCAAATCAATCCTTAAGGTAGGTACAATCCCGATAAATTCTCTGCATCTTTTTCTATAGGAACTGATAAAAAGACTGTGAAACCTATTATCTATACACAAAGGGCTTTAAACAGTTGGAACAGTTTGAGAACTCACTGAATGGCTTGTAGAGACTAATTTTAACACTTAATGTAAAGACAATCAAAAGGGTATCCAACCAGCACGAAGTTAGATGTACAGATCAATAGAATACAAAAGAGACTTCAGTGATGGATTGACACCTTTTCACGCAATTGATTTTTTACAAAAATGACAAGATAATTTGATAGGGAAACAGATGGCCACTGCAAGAAATGATATTAGACTAATTGTATATCCAAGAAGAAAATGCTGTCTGTGAGCTGTACCTCAGAAAACTAGAAAAGAGTATACATGGCTCTAAAGTCAGTGCATAAGATGAAACATGAACCCTACAAAATCAAACAGTACAAACCCTTTTGACTTTGCATCAAGTAAACCTTTCTAACATTGAACATCAAAAGGACGAAACTACAAAAAAAATTGATAAATTTTACATACTGAAAACCAAAATCCTATCTATTTACCAATGATCAAATGGAACTCTGGATTGAAACTTCAGAACAAGAGTGAACAAAGAAATAAGAAAAAAACTTTGGTCTTCGAAATCTGCTCTTGGAAATATGCTTTTGGGCTAATAAGATAGCTCAATGCAAAGAACTTATCTTGAAAGCCTGAAGACATGAGTTCCAGTCTCAGAACTCTGCTTGGTTTTTATAATCTTTAGTTATTTGGCTAAATGCATAATCCAGAAGGCTGAGATTCAGAGAAGGGCAGACAGGCAGTTCCATGAGACCTTCTTAGTGAGCACCAATACAGTGAGGGACTGTCTCAGATACACGGTAAAAGATACTGGAACAGTGAGTGATGCCTTAGCCTGAACAGGCTAAACAGAACTATTCACCACCTTGGCATGCTAATAGTGGCAGAATACTCTTCCCCAGGGAGGACCAAACTAATTGGTTATTTAATCCCAAATGGTTATAATATTATGCAGATTGAGCAGATCACAGCTTTGTATTTAGAAATATGTGGGTGTGTGTTGTGTGTGTAACATATAACATGTGGCATGCACATACACACAAATAATTACAAAAGAGAGTCCATGAAGCATGAAGATGACAGCAAGGAGGGAGGGTTTAGAAAGAGGAGAGGGAAGAAGTTTTTAAATGTAAAAGAAATATAATGAGTTAAGATGCTACAGAAGAGATCAAACTCAATGATTCCAATGACATGAAGGTTCATAGATCCTAGGATATGAAGACAGAAAACCTAGCCATGATGTGATTTTTCTGTATGAGTCACAAGAGAAATTAGGAGATTCATCTGATATGTAGATGATCTTGGATTTTATAATTCGTCATTTTTCTTGTGATATGTGAATTAATAAATTCAATGATTTACAAAAATCTCCCAAAAAATCTTGGAAAACTGAAGAAAGCTTTCCTGGTGTGGATAAGTATGTTCCAAATCCTATAGTTTATATAAAACAGTGGTCAAATAATGAACAACTCCTCCATAAAATCAATAGAAAAAGATTGGTACGTATCTAATTCAAGTTCCCTGGAGGTCTGTGAATTGCAGTAAGATAAAACAGAATATGGATTGACAGAGAAATAATAAAAATAGGCACATAATAAATGATAGAAAACAGATAAGAAGTAATAGCTAAGTATATGCTATAGGTATTTAATAGATTATATAGATATAAGCAAAGAGATCAACAGATAGATAACAGACAGATGCTACATTAAATAATTGATAAATGACAGACGTACAGATGAGGATAAAGGAAAACATTGAATGTTTACACAACTTAAAGATAAACATAAAGCCTCTTAGGCCAATCTTAAAAGCAACCTGAAAGGGAAAAATAATTATCATACCTCATTAAGTAAAATTTCTTACTTCCTAAAGAAAACAATGAATGAAATGAATAGGAAGTCAGTAAGCTGCGCAGCTCTGAGTGTGTGACACACTGCACGTGTTGAAGGTGTTAGTGAGCCCCAATCCAGCGAGGGACTGTCTCAGAGACAAGGTAAAAGGCACTGAAGAGTGAGTGATGCCTTAGCTCGGAAGGTACAGGAGCTTGTTAATGGATTTCCTGCGACACTCACCAATATGTAGAACTTGTCATGAAAAATTAGAAGAGCAAATATAATCTCCAAAGAAATGTCATGGGTGTTTTTAATAAATCACTTACACTACATGTGTTGAATATTTCTTATTTCTTTTGATCCAGTTGATTGGTTGTCTATATTCTCCCACATCTGTGATGTCATTTTGATCTGAATTTCCACTTTATGATAATATTTAGGCTCTCTGTGCCTCAATTTCACCTTAGTATTTTGTATTATATGATTCATATATCTTTATCCCAAATGAGTAATAAGGTAGTGTTAAATGTTTTCTTGTTAACATAAAAGAACGTATACAATTTAAATGCTTGGAAATTTGCCATGCACATGGTAGACATTTTTTAAAAAAGCCTTAGCAACATTTAAAAAAAAATCCAACTATTACAATATTATTGCATACATACACTAGCTCACACATATCAGTTAGTCTAAATATATTTTCAACAGGCCAGCATGAAAAGTAGTTTGGGGATAGCTAATCTCAATTTCATTAGCTCTTGCAATTGATGAACGCAGAGTGCACTTTATCATACAGCTTTTGTCTATTAGATATTGAAATGAAGCTGTTTTATATTCTTTGTACCAGAGAACATGTGTAAATGAATCTCTTCACCACTTAGGCCCAAATATGGAACACATCCAGAAAGCCAATACTCTGGTTCATATCTCGTAAACATGCCTGGACTGAATTCTCAGGCAAGTGGCTGAGCAGCTGTGTGACCTGAGGCTGATAGTTAATATTGCTGAGCTTCAGTTTCTTCATTTGCAAAATGAGGTTATAGCACCCGATGGGTGTGTATTTAGGAATAAAAGAAATTTACTCTTTAAAATTTCAGTACTGAGTACATCATGTAATATAAAGTCTTTAAGTGAAATCCTAAATATTTTTACAGCTCAAGAAATATTTACTGTTCTAAAAGATGTCTCAAAAACTGTTGAAATAGCTTCAGGATGAGTTCTAGAAAAGTGCTTTATTTTGGGGGAACATCTAGTTAGATACTTGCATGCTATGTAAGGCATGATATACAACCCAAATACTATTGTTTTAAGAAAAAAATTAAACAAGGCTTCATCTATTTCAGGCAAGCCTTGAACTCACTTTATGGCCAACGATGACCTTGAACTTCAATATCCCTGCCTTCTCCTCTGGGGTGCTGGGGTGACAGTTCTGCCTTCCCACACCTGGTTTTATATTCCAAATTTTCAGCCTAAGTGAAAGACTCTGGAATTATCAAGAAAAGATTAAAAGTACAAATATAATTAACAAAGAAGTAATATATAGGTATTTTCAATGAATCATTTGAACGATGTGTGTTAAATATTTCTTATTTCTATTTTTCCAGCTAATGGGTTGCCTACATCCTTCTATGTCACATCCTGGATAACATGATTTATATCACATATCAAGAAATCAGCAAGCACTGTTTAATGAATGGCTGTAAGTTCTTCCTTTTGTAGTCTTCCAGTGCCTTCTAATTTTCTATTTTCCTCTTTATTCAGTATACTTTCTACTTTTCTATTCTCCTCTTTATTCAGTATACTTGCCCTTGCAGGGTTCCTGATTTGGTATTTTATTTAAATGTTCTCCTGACAGTTACATTCCTTTTTATGTAATTATGTTGCCTTATTATAGCCAAACCTCTTTCTAATTTATTTAAGTTTAGTTCAGACATGAACAATACATATGCGTGCTTATTTTACAGTGCCTTAAAAATATCCAAGTATACAGGAAATCCTAAAGTAGCAAATGCTTCCATTTAAAACTTTCATCTTTATCTGCTTTCCAAATTTGCTTGATTGGCTCATAAGAAGAACATGTCTATCCACAATACTGTGCATGGAACAATTACCATGCCTAGCACTCTTATCACAAGTGAATTATGCACCATATCTAAGCAGGTTAACATTAAATGTTTAGGCTCATTAAATGGTTATGTGTGACAGCACCCTCTTACACAGAGGTGTTGCTGGCAGATGCAGAGAGACCCATTCTTAACAGTTACAGAAGTTAACATTGCATGACAGTCACCATATGACAGGCAGGGTATTAAACACTTCTCATGCATTTTGCCCTCAAATGCTTCTATCAGCTTCATGATGTGAATATTATTATCTCTGCCACTTTATCAGGCTTTGGAAAATTCCATAAAAAACAGAGATGTGAGTTAAAGCCTTTGCTTCTATGCTGACCCTTGTCATACTTCCCAGTGAAGAGAAACTTCAGAGACTAACTGATTATTGAAAAGGCTAAGGTGGCAAATGACTAAAGAAAATTCTACTTAAGTGGAATAAACAGAGCCTGGTTACTGGTGCTGCAAACAATAACTAATCATGCATTTATGAGTATTTTATATCTGGATTCTACAAGTGCATCTACTGAGAGCACTCAACTGTTGCAAGTATGAAAGTCTGAATTCAAGAATGGGAACAGACAAAGCTGAGGAAAATGTCAGTGCATACAGACACTATGATCAGAAACGAAGACCAGAAAAAAGAAAGACAAGATGCAGGCAGAAAAGGAAGCCAGAGAAAGGAAAGCCAAATCAGACACATTAAAAAGTTAGATGGAGGAGTTGACATATTCCTGAAATGAAATGTCCAAATTTTTAACAAGAATACAAAGGTATGTAAAGAAAAATAGGACAATTTTTGTATGTTACAGAGGAGCAGCTCCAAAGAAAAGAAAAAAAAAATATATATATACATATTTTATACATATATATATATATATGTATATATATATATATATATATTCTTTGAGAAACAACATGTTTATCCTGAAAGGCCACACTCAACTCATCAGAATGTATATTTTCAGATCTATGGAAGCAATCGTGTAATTGCATTTTAAGAAGAGAGAACTAAAGATGAAGTTCCAGTAAATAAGAAATCATGAACAGCAAAGAAATAGGAAAATATGTTGTACATAGCTGAAAGCTCTTTGATGCTTAAAACACACTTAGAGACAAATGTAAAAATTTATAAGTATAGCCCTAAATTGTTCTTAAGTTAAATAAACTATAAAATAATTTAATAATATTATGAAACATTGGTGAGGAAAAAGGCATATCTTGTGGCCTGTATCTAGAGCGGTGCTGAGAGAAAAGTTCATAAATTTAAATGTATTTACCAGAAAATAAGACATATTACTGTATAGAGGTAATAACCATATCAAGGAAAGAAAGAAGAATAGGAAGAGGAAGAGGAAGAAGGAGGAGGAGGAGGAGGAGGAGGAGGAAGGGAGGAAAAGAAAAGGAGAAGGAGAAGGAGAGGGAGAGGGAGAAGGAGAAAGAGAAGGAGAAGGAGAAGGAGAAAGAGGAGAAGGAGGGAGAAGGAAAAGGAGGAGGAGGAAAAGGAGAAGGAGAAGAGGAGAAGGAGAAGAAGAAGAAGAAGAAGAAGAAGAAGAAGAGAGAGAGAGAGAGAGAGAGAGAGAGAGAGAGAGAGAGAGAGAATAGATTGAGCATATGTCTATATTCAGTCACTCCTGGGACTCCAAAGGTAACCAAATCAACATGTCACAGGATAGTTGCAAATCAGCGATTATTTGTAATAGTTAAGATATAGAACCGACTTACATATTCACAAACATAAGAGTAGATGTAAAAAAGTTGTATACACACACAACGGGATTGTGTTCTAGCCATAAAGAAAAATGCAGCTATTCCATATGCGGAAAAATAGATGCAATTAGAGATAATCATATGAAGTATATTTAGCCAGTCTTAGAAAGTCATGTACCATATGTCCTCATATTTGTGGTTTCTAGATTTTATACAAATACATAAAATCATGTTTGGACACATGACATGAATGTCAAAGTTCAAGTCTTTAGGAGAATGAGAGAAGCCAAGAGAAGCCAAGTGGAACAGGAACAGGGCAGTTAGAAAGACATGGGAGAGAGGCCCAACATGCTCTTGTATGAACATTTTAAACCCAAAGGAAATTAAAGCAGGTAAAAATGATGAACTCTATTTCTAACATGAATTTTTTCAAAGCAATATTAACTTAAAATTATTCATAGGAAGGAAGATTTCTTTGAACACATAAAAATGAAATAATTATGTCATTTCAGTATACAGGATAAGTACGTCAACATTATTTGATCATTTTGAAAACAAAACTCGGCAACTGAAGAGAAGTGCTTTACTCAGGAATGGAAGACTGCTGGCCACAAGTGTGGGTGGGAAATTTGTAGAGAACAATTAGAAATATGTTCTTGCTTCCCTCCCACCACTGCCTTGAGCTGAATGATGCCTCCTTTGGAGCTGCAGTGGCTCAGAGCTCCGCTTCAGCTGTCTGCAGTTATAAATCAGTGTCGGACAGAGCCCTATCCATGGAGAGATACAAGAGAACACAAAGGAAAACAAGGCTTAGAAATTCTTTTCTCCGGTTTTCTTTTTCCTCCAAATCCTTAAACTGATAATTACAAGCTAATGGCCTGAGCATCTCTGTGTGCTGTAAACTCTATTGCTTTCTAAGTTTAACCTGAGTGCACTTCAATTCTAATGTTTTGTAATGTACTAGATAGCTTTATTTCTTCTTGAAATTACATTTGTTTTTATTTCTTTTATTTTTTTTAGTTCATAGTATAATCATAACATCCTCTCCTTTTCTTCCCTCTCTTCATACCTTCCCACATCCCCTTGCTCTTAATCCATGGACTCCTTTTTCATTAGTTCTTACAACCATGAACATTTTCTCTTGGAATTCAAATAAAAACAAAACAGAAAGTATATCCAAATTTTAAAGGGCAAGAAGTAAAGAAATATACTCAACAGGTAATAGAGTATAAAAATCTCAGAGAAATTATTAGTGTCACCATAAGATTAGACAGTACAAAATAAAAACAAGAACTTTCACAGTCTACCTGAGTGTTCTGCATACATGGGAAGCACTGGAATAGAGCTGCCTATGAAAAAAGATGCACTCACATCATCACATCACAAAAAGCAAGTACACCTTTGATTTCCAACAGACAGTACAACCACAGCCATTGAATTGAAGAGTTGTATGTAAAATCCACACCATGATAGGTTTTACCAAAAGTACTTGTTTGGTCTTGGGGAGAGAATCAGACAGATTTGGGATTTTTACTCTCTATTGTTGTTGTCGTCATTGTTATACAAAACATTAAGACAGCTAATCCATAAAGGAAATAGCGAAAATGAGGAATCTTAAAATGCTTAACACATTACAAGTGTTTTAATGCATTACTTATAAATATAGCCAGTATTCATTTCCTTGTGTGCATGTAGTATGCATAAATCAAATCCAACTACCTGTCTTCATTCTTCCATCTCCCTGCTGGCATTTTCCTTCCGATTGCCTGGTAGGAATTCCTCTTCTGCTCATTTTTGTTTGAGATTACACATAGACAGAGCATGCAATGCATATCTTGATAGCACGATTTCCTTCAGCTCCAACTGTCTTTCTGAAAATGATAAGATTCCTTCTTTTTGGCTGCATAATGCTCAACTCTGACAATTGTTAGCTATCTGCTCAGACCCGTCACACTCAGGTTGATTCTCCATAACAGCCTCAATAAGGAAACAAGAGCATGGGCAAATATCTCCTGGATGCTGCCCCCACATTCTGTAGCTATACACGCAGGAGTAAGAGAAGACTCTATGATAAACAGTTCTATGGTCAGTGTTGGGAAGAAATGGCCCATTTTTCCATAGGGAAAAGTGTACTTGCTGCCAGTATCTGAAAGGGAATCCATGCTGGCTGTGGTCATAATGCTTGCTCTCACTCGGTCCTTTTTCATGATAATCGCTCTAATTGGGGTTCCAGGGAATTCCACTGCAGCTTTAATGTCAACTTCTCCAATTGCTAATGAAATTGAGCACTTCCTTGTGCTTGTGGGCTGGTTGTTTTTGTTCTGTGAGAAGTCTCCATTCAGATTATTTATATTTGGATTAAATGAGGTTTTGCTGTTTCTTGTTTATCACAAATTTATGGTTTTAGTTCTTCACATATCCCTGATATTAACCCTTTGTCAGATAAATAGCTGGCACACAGCTGCCGATGATGCCTGTTAGCTCTTTGTTCTGTCGATCGTTTCCTTCACGATACTTTTTATATAATCCACAAGCACAACTACAAAATTCTCCCCAGAATGAATGAACATATGTTTAAGACATATTACCCTTAAAAGTTAACCAAAACATTTATAGATAGGCCCTCCTACAAGTCAATAAGGAATCTATCCCAAATAGAGTATGGAATGAAAACAAAAGACCCAATTAAATTGAGATGCTCAACTCCAGTAGGATCATAAATGGTACAAACAGGGCTTACAAGACGCCAAAGATATACGATGGAGAAAAGAAAGCATCTTCAATAAATGGTTCTGGTCTAACTGGCTGTCTGTATGTAGAAGAATGAAAACAGACCCATATTTGTCACCTTGCACAAAGCTCAAGTCGAAGTGGATCAAGGACCTCAACATTAAACAAGAAATACTGAATCTAATCGAAGAGAAATTGGGGAAGAGTGTTGAACTCATTGGCACAGGGGAAAATTTCCTAAACAGAACTCCAATATCAAGAATTGATAAATGGGACCTCATGAAACTGGAAAGCTGCTGTAAGGCAAATGACATAGTAAGACAATTTGGCAACCTACACATGGGGAAAAAAATTTCACTAACCCCACATGGATAGAGAGCTACTATCCAAAATATATAAAGAACTCAAGAAGCTAACCACCAAAAAAACAAATATGACCTAAACAAAAAAAAAATGGGGTATAGAACTAAACTGAGATTTCACAACTGAGGAATCTAGAATGGCAGAGAAGCACCTAAGAAAATGATCAAAGCCCTTAGTGATCAGAGAAATGCAAATCACAACGACCCTGAGATTCCACCTCTCACCAATCAGAATGGCTATGATCAAATCCTCAGGTGACAACACATGTTGGAGAAGATATGGAGAAAGAGGAACATTCCGCCATTGTTGGTGGGATTATTGCAAACTGGTACAACGACTGTGGAAATCAATCTGGAGGTTCCTCAGAAAATTGGAAATAGATCTACCTGAAGACACAGCTATACCACTCTTGGGAATATACCCAAAAGATGCCCCGCCATGCCACAAAGGCAAGTGTTCCACTCTGTTCATAGCAGCCCTATTTGTGATAGCCAGAGACTGGAAACAACCTAGATGTCCCACGACAGAAGAATGGATACAGAAATGTGGTTCATTTACACAATGGAATACCTACTCAGCTATTAAGAATGAGGACATCCTGAGTTTTTTGCAGGCCAATGGATGGAACTAAAAAATATCATCTTGAGTGAGGTAACTCAGACCCAAAAGCACATGCATGATATGTACTCACTAATAAGTGGATATTAGCACACACACAAAAAAAGTACAAAATACCCAAGATACAGTCCACAGAACTCAAAAAGAAGATAATCGGAAGTGCCCAAGTGAGGATGCCTCAGTCCCACTTGGGAGGGAGAAAAAAGGAATCTCAAGTGGGCAGGGAGGGACCTGGAAGGGAAAGTGCATGAGGGCTGGAGGCAGGGATAGAGGGGAACCGGGTCTGGCATTGGATGAGGGAAAAAGACTGAAGCCCTGAAGTCCAACAGAAAGAAAAGAAAGAGGCAACTTCAGGAGGTAGAAGCTTGAGGGAACCCTCTGGAATGCACCAGGGACCTGGGAGGTAAGCGACTCTGAAGACTCAAAGGGAGGGACCTTAGATGAAATGCCCAACTGTAGGGAGAGGGAACTTATAGAATCCACCTCCAGGAGGAAGACAGGGCATCAAGTGAAGAAGGTGGTTGCCATCCCACAGTCAAAATTGAACCATTATTGTTCCTGTCTGAAAAAATTACAGGGATGGAAATAGAGAGGAACCTGAGGAAAAGAAGGTCCAAGGACAGGCCCAAAGTGAGATCCAGCTCAAGGGGAGGTCCCAAGGCCTGACACTATCACTGAGACTATGGAGCACTCACAAAAAGGAACCTAGCGTGACCACACTCCAGAATACCCAACAAGCAGCTGAAAGAGTCAGATGCAGATATTTGCACCCAACCAATGGACACAAGCAACTGATCGCTGTTATTGAATTAGGGAAAGACTGAAAGAAGCTAAGGAGGAGGGCGACCCTGTAGGAGGACTAGCAGTTTCAATTAATCTGGATCCCCAAGATCTCTCAAACACTGGACCATCAATCAGGCAGCATATATCAGTTAATATGAAGCCACCAACACACATACAGCAGAGGACTGCCAGGGCTATGTTCATTCAAAGATGATATTCAAGAGACTGGAAGCCCCAGGAAGTTTAGAGGTCACATGGCCTGGAGGGTGGGGACATCCACATGGAGATTGGATGGGGTTGGGGGAGAAGGAATGGGATCTGGAGCAGTAGGAGGGTGGATGGGGGGGAATAAAATATGAAGTGTAAAAGTAAATATATAAATAAATTTAAAAAGAAAAAGAGTAAGTTACCATCATTTCGTGTAAAATTATAATTTTTAACTTTTAATATTATAACTTTTAATATTATTGTAATTTTTGTGTTAGTCATAATATTCTACACAGTTTGTGAAAATGGTGTTGAACTGTTTTGACTTTCTTGAAAGTTTTTTTAGGTAAGAAAAGGTTGGAAAGGTAATTTTCCATTTCTGATGGAAAAGATGGCATTGCCCTTAGGCACTGATATGGAAACAAGAACCTCCTTAAAGCTTTTTACTATAACATTTTAATTATTTCTTTAATAATTTCTTATATACATACAATGTATTTTAATCATAGTCACCTCCCCTACCCAAACTTCTTAAAATTTCATTTTGGAACCATAGAATGTGACTTTTCCAAGACATCAGAGAAATAATATCAGGAGGGTGTATGTTCATCACCACCTTGCTTTTCAAAAATGTCTGTGTCATAGTGAATGGTCCCTAACACATGATCTTGACACAAATATCATAGTGCGGGACTTCCAAAGAAGCACAAACTAAAGCAAGAAATGAACTGCTTCTTTACTAAAAGCAGGGACACAAGCTGATTTACACAGGTGTCAATTCTGACGCTTAACTCTACATTCAGAAAAGGATACCAAATCAAGCTTTTCTAAAGCTTCTTCACCTTATAATTCCTAGTAGCCTAAGATTACATCCACATATTAGCATATAGCAATAATTAGACATTGCTTGAGGTTTTAGAAAATAATCAAATTAATGATCTTATTAGGCTTCATGTTCTTCTTAACCTAACACTGACTAGATTGCCTGTGTAGAGTTCAGATTCTGAACCTCAGTTGACCCAGCATATCCACACAGCTTAAATCGTATTCCTCCACCATTGCATCTAAAATATCCTACAAGAGATATATTCGGGAACCAATATATCACATTCAAAATACCAGAGGAAGGATTCAGCCAAGTTTAATTGAATCGCCATGTGATATCTGATATTTGAGAAATGTTCTTATAATTCACTTCAACTGGAACCATTTGTGAGTACATTAGGGGCATGGGAATGGGGGAGAGCTGGCATGGGAATCTGAGAGTATACAAATCAGAAGACATAAATTAATGTAGAAATAGTATGTTTTTTGATATTTTTAAGCCTCATAATTCCAAACGTATTTTAAAAAAAATGTGGGAGTCTTCCTCAAATCTGATAGAAAGAGAAATTCAGAAGTGTTGACTTGAATCCTTGATAAACCAGGAAGGCCCTGAAATCTACAGAGACAGCTGCAACTAGACAATGAGAAATGTGTTTCCATAAGCATAATCAAAATTTCAAAAATAGTTCACAAATGACTGTTTTATCTGATTATACCAGTGAAATGTAATCAAATATTCCAAACTGGGAGATCAATGGTAATAGAGAGAAAAGTAGAGAGGAATTTGTGGAGCAAATGTATTACCAGGAAATTAATAAAAAGGAGATAAATAATAAAGAACTCTAGCAATTCATAAAAGAAAAAGCTGATAAAGTGTTTCTTCTTAATAATATCAAAGAATTGAAACCATGCACCCACGAAATGTAACTTTTCATGTATCTAAGTGTCAAGACTGCTCAAATTAAAATATTCATGCTAATTAGTGTGTGATGAGATGGATATTTTCACACTCTGTAGCGAACATAAACTGGTCCCATAATATCTCTGGAAAGCAATTTGGAAGTATCCATTAGAGAGTCTTAAAAACCCTTCATATGTTTTAAGTGAACAACTCAACATCTAAGTGTGAAGCTAGTTTTTTTTCAAGATTTCTAACAGTGATCAAGATAATTGCTATTCTCAATAAAAATTACTGGGAATCACAGACTATCCAGGAAGAACTTACTTGATTCAGAAAAATCTACTTGAAAATATTATACCAAAAATCAAATTTTATTTGAGACTATGTAGGACCACATAGTTTTAATTTAGTCTTACATGGGAGAGGTCAAGTATAAAAAAGTATTGAAATTTTAATTTAAATTTTATAAAATAAAAACTTAATATAGTATCATAATAAAGATGAAAGTAGAACCAAAACATAATCATTTTTATCAATTCTAAAGTGTATTTTATGTGCAATATTTAGTATCTTTTCAATACTAAGAGAAGACATAAATAATCAGAAAAGAAGGGCATGCTGTTGTGAAGTAGTAGGTCCACTAATATAAACCTTTCTTTAGTTATTACACTCTATTAATAAACCTTACCAACTGCGGAAACTTAAAGTCCTGTGTAAATCGCCATCCTAAACCAGCACATGTGGTATAGGGTAATTAGTTATAGAAGGACACCATCATTGTGCACATAAGTTCTGGAATCATAACATGTTGGTTTAAATGATAGATTTCCATGCTTTAATTTATTTGCATGTGTGTGTGTGTGTGTGTGTGTGTCTGTGAGTTGTGTGAGTGTGAGTGTGAATGTGTATGAACATGTGCATGTGTGTGAGTGTGTGTGCATGTGTGTGAGAGTGTGAATGTGTGTGCATGTGCATGTGTGTGAGAGTGTGAATGTGTGTGAGTGTGTGTGAATGTGTGTGCATGTGTGAATTTGAGTGTGTGTGTGCACGTCTGTGTAGGTACACACAGATGCATTGTCTGAATGTATTTGTACAGACACATCCTTACAAACATTGAAAGGCCAAAGACACTAGATGTCTTACTCTATCGCCGTCTTCCTGATTCTCTTGAGACAGGGTATCTTATGGAAACTGTATCTAGGATAGTAGCCAGCAATTTTTCCACGGTCCTAAAGTTATAGACACACAAGGGCATGCTTGGCCTTTTACATGGGCATTAAGAATGTGAATGGGATTCGCCAGGCTGTGCAACAAGCTTTCTCTTTTGCTAAGACATCTCCCCAGCCCCTTCGTTAATATCGCCACCTAAAATACAAAAATACTGTAAATGTAAAAATACTAATCATAATAGTATCCATGTATTTTTTATTTTTATTTAATTTTTTATTTTTTATTTATTTTTATTTATTTATTTATTTTCGGTTTTTCAAGACAGGGTTTCTCTGTGTAGCCCTGGCTGTCCTGGAACTCACTCTGTAGACCAGGCTGGCCTCGAACTCAGAAATCCACCTGCCTCTGCCTCCCAAGTGCTGGGATTAAAGGCGTGCGCCACCACTGCCCGGCTCCATCTATTTTTTAAATATTTAGGGAATTAATGCATGTGAACTATTCAGTTTAAAAATCTCCTACAATTTAAGAACAGGAAAAGGCGAGGGGGATGGAAGGAAGGACTCTGAGGGGAGGACTAGAAGGGAGCAGGGAGCAGGATTCAAAATGAATAAATAAATTAATGGAAAAAAGAAAGAGATAAAAATGATAAAACAAAAAAACCACACATGCAAGGATATTGTACTCAGCAAACACTAATCATTCAATGGTAAACAATCTTATTTTACTTCTCTTAGGATAGACAAATCAACTAAGTACTCAGTGTAGATTTGTTTTAGGGAATGTGAAAGGACTCTGGGATTGCTAAACTCAAGTCACATTTAGCCCAGGAACATAGATACAAAGATAACTGATTAACTAGTTGAGAGGAATAATTAAAAGGCAAGAAATTTCACCTAGCCTAATTATCTAGCCATTCCCCACTGATAAATTACAAATTTTACTACTTTTATTATCCATTAAATCAGACTAAATCCTGTTGCTCTCCTTCAGTGTGGGCAATGATGCAATAAGACAGAGAAAGCGGCTGTGCTGTAAATCTATAAAAGTATCAATTCAGATCCAATGATTGACAGCTTGGCCTTATGTCTCTCTGTTTGTTATTGGTTTAATCTAAATATGTAAGTATACCTAACCTGAATACCCCTAACACGTCAAGCTCATTGCTAATGTGCTTGGTCCTAAGAAAGGAAATTTGGTTTATGGAGATTCTCTATTCAGCAAAAGGCATCAATTTAAAATGGAAAAAAAAATTGAAACATTCCTCATGTCCTTTCTGTAAAGCAAACCATGTATTTACTGCCTACTGCATTTGGATGTCATTTTTCTGATTCTTAATCTAAAAATCATGTCATGGATTCATACTCACATGTACCATGTGCAGCAACGTACAGGCATAGCCCGGTCCTTCTAAACCAACTCTGTACTACTCAACTCTAATAAATGTTCTAAGTTTCATACAGCTATTTGTGTTCCTGGGTTGATTTCTTCTCTGGCATCCTTCAGTGATAGCTGAGGATCTTCGGTCTGAAGTCCCTACCTAAGCACCGATCTCCTTTACTTCAACAATTTAGATTTCTACTTCATTCATACACACACCAAAACATAAAAATATCAAAGGTAAATATGAAGATGTTCATGCTTCATTCCTTCAGACTTAGATTATACCACTAATGCTTCTTTCACTATCTCAGATCTTTCCTCCAGTTCCCCAGGCACACGGCCTGTGGATCTTACTGATTGTTGCTATGGGTCTCCATTCCTCTCCTGCCTGGGATGCTGCCACAGACACATACACTGCTGGACAAGGTTGTGCAGAGGGCCTCTTTGGACTGATACTGGAAGAGAAGAGTGGATTCTGGTCTCTGACTGTAATTCCATCTCATATTCAATGACACATATATGTAGAGTTGTGCAGAGACATACGGGTCCTGTACTTGACAACTGAGGTTTCTATCATCTTTTGGGTCTAGTTCTAAAGATCTTGGTTCCACACTTGAGCCATTCAATTATCAAAGTTAAGAAGGGAAACACTTTTTTTTCCTGCTTCTTGGATTTGGGTTCTAGAGTCTACACTATACAGGAGCCTCATTATCTCCCCCAACTCCCTACTCACCCCTCACTGTTTTACACCCTTCCTTCCTTCTTCTTCACTATTGCTCGAGGCTGGACAGACAGCCCCTGAGTTCTGGATCTTACTTATTCCATCTCCATAGCAGCCCAATCACCACAATCATTTGAACCTTCTTATCTGTCTCCAAGTAAAGCCTTTCTGTGAGGCAGTTTACCACTGCCTGCAAACACAGACATTTTAATTTGTCAGAAACAAAAACATCCGGCTTGTCCCATCCTCTTCTAATCTCTTCCTCTATCTGCTCCTTTTACAAGAGTGTTAAAAGGAGTTTGAACTCATTTCCTCCAGTTCCTCAGCGGGCTTAGGTTTCAATTTTTCCATTGAAATGTCTCATACTGTAGACAAACAGATAATGCCATCTTTTCAAGTGTAACATTAGCTTTCCATCTTTGCTTTACTTTGGCGATTTGGAATTCCTCAAAACCTACTCATCCATTTGCCTCTGATCCCAACTCTCTTTCAGTTTTCCTGTTGCCCTAGTTTCTTCAGAACCAGGCAAAAACTTGCTAATATGCAGTTCTCTTTAATGCTATCAATACTTGTGGCTTTGTTAATAACCTAGCTTACTTTTAATATCCTTAACTACCACCTAGAAGAAAATGAAACATGCTAGATGAGTGTGTTTACATTTATCATGCTAACTCTTATATATGCATTGATTGTAGAAATGATGTCTACAACTCTAATTTAGATTTCTTTCCTGAGATAGACAGACAAACAGACAGACAGACAGAGAGACAGACAGACAGACACACAGGTAGATAGATAGATAGATAGATAGATAGATAGATAGATAGATAGATAGATAGATAGATAGATAGATAGATAGATAGATATAATATCAACTGACTGGTTGGTAAGTCTAATATCATTAAGATATTATAGATTATTCATAGTGAACAAATGAAAGCAGGAACTGGTCATTCTCCCCAACATCCTGTTCTTCCTTTTTTCTTCCTTATCTCACACAATGTCATCACTATTTTTTTCAAAGTTCCCATAAGTCATAGATTTTTCTCAGCCTTTCTCCAGGTCCTAGTTATGACAGAGGATATACAAACTACATGCAAATAAGTGTTTGAGGTTTTCTGATATATCAAAACAAATACCTCTCAATCTTTCATAAAGGCTCATTCACCCACACTCCATGGAGATGGGAGAATGAGACTTCAGAATGGTACCTTGTCACTTAACTGTAGCAATGGGTAGAGTTCACATCCTTTCTCCTGACACCTAGAGATTTTCTTCTTCTGGACCTTCTTTGCCCTGTAGTCTCTTCTGTATTGCCAAGGAAACCATTCATTACCTAGTTCTCAAGTTGCTCCAGATTCTTTTCTGCCCCCATCTTCTGGCCTTCCTGTTTGTTCTTTCTAGAAACCAGACTCTGAATGTTCAGCAGACTCACATACCATAAACAGAATTTTCAAGTACTGTTTTCAAGTGAATTTTGAGTAGACTTCTAAGTAGGCACATAGTCATCGAGCCTAAATGTTCATTTTCTAAAAGCTATTAACAAGAAACCTACTCAAGTCTGTCTTTCAGGTAAATGTTACTAACAAGAAAATGATTTTTATATAACATGTTACAATTTACTTGACTGTTGCTGGAACCTTCCTAGAAGCCTTCTCTATTTCTAGCAGTAGAGGCATCTCCAGGAGACAGAATTCCTGATCAGGCCATGCTTTGCCAGTCACACAGACCTGACACCTTGCTTCTGAGCTGAATTATGTCTTCTGGCCACCAGGGTGTTCGTCGTCTTCTTGGCATTCTCCGTAGCTAACTCTGTAGCTTGTCTCAGTATACTCTCAAGTAATCAATATTTATAAGACACCGGAGGCAGGGAAGTACAGTCATAAAATACCATAATATCATGTCAACTCTACAAATTCCTTAGCGAAGAAAATGGCTCCCATCCTTCCTTTAACACCATTAGCATGACTAAACACATCTCTCCAAGTGTAGCACTTGTCTCACTAATAACTATACCCAATTAACGGAGTTCCAGCAGCATGTAGAAACTGTCTCTGATGAAAGCATTAAAGTATTTACATCTATTGAAAAACATTCTATAAATCTTATTAAGAATACAATGCTTAATGAAATGATAAAGCACGCAGTTGAGGGTTGAGAGTAGTAATTGCAATGTGCTATGAAAATCTATCATTCAATAACTAATGTCATGAATAATTTTGAGCTCCTACCATGTATCAGTTATCATTAAGATCTGGGGACTGAGAGAGGGACTAGATGAAGTATTTGCTCCCATGAAGGTTTATTTTAATAAGTAGTCAGACATGTAAGCAAACATTAGCATATTATACAAGATATGTTACTTTTAGCAAGCTAATTTTAACTCCTACATTTAGTTGCTTACTTAGAAATAAAAGTAATAATGAGTAACACTACTCTTGGTCATAAAATATAAGTGAGCTGATTGATTGTATGCTGAATAATTATACAATAATACAAGCAATATATGTTTGTACATATATTGTACATATAGTATATATATATATATGGATAGAAATGTACACCAGAGTAATCTTGCAACAAGGAAATGGCTATTGGGTATTTTAATTTTTTTCTCACATGCTACATTTTTCAGTGTGATCAATGTGGATGTGTGTGTGTATACATATATATATGTGTGTGTGTGTATATATATGTATATATATAATAATATAAAACTTTAAGAATATGAACTGACTGGGTATTTGTTTGGGCTGGTGCCAAATTGCATGAAATAATTGACAAATTGTTTCACTGTACTTGTGCAAATTACAGTGTCATTTGTGGATTCAATTTTATTGATTTCAGATATATTTATGTCAATGTGTGTGTGTATATATATATGTATATATATACATATATATGTGTATATATATATACAGGAACACACTCACATTGGCTTCAATATATTTATATGTAATTTTTATGATCATACGTCAGACTAGTTAAGACTGTTAAATAGGAACAGGACAGATTTTTTTAAAAGAACAACTAATGGAAAGAGGATAAGAAAAATTACACATAGTACCATAAAGTTCACCTGAGACCTGAGCTGGACCATCAGCATATTTTATGTCCAGTTGGCCTTGTGTCCAAGGCTAACAATGACACTTTCAACTGCTACTAGAAGACATTTTATAAGAGAAAGGCAACCCTGTGCCAAATTACTGCAGAGAGAGAGACATTCTTAATTTTCTGAGGTAGGAAATCTGCTGCCTCATTAAAGGGAATGCTGTGGTATTAGCCTTCTGGCATCTCAGCAGCTGGAGAGCGCACAGCAAGCTGGTCCTCCTGACCAGCGAAAAGATGCTGGGAAGCTGACTTCAGGATCTTTCTTTCAAGAATATATTCTTAGAAAAATGAATACTAGAGGGATAGAGGGGTGGATTCACATGGGAAGGGAGGTGGGAGGAATGGGGAGGAGTAGAGGGATGGGAAATCACAATCAGGATATATGAAGAAAGAAACTGTTTTCAATAGAAGGAAACAGTAAGAGAATAGAGAAAGATTATTTCTTGGTGCCCCCAAACATCTTCTTATTACTCAGTACTTCTATCCATTATCTGACAGTAGGAGCTGGGGACAACTAAAGGTACACTGTGACCTACATGGAAGAGAGCCTGATTTATACTCTGGAAGGCCTGGCACTCAAGGCTCACACACTACAATGCAATATTCAAACTTTTTCTCTGCTGTTTAGAGTTCATATTTGGAGATTAAAGTAGAACTCTTGCTTTCAACCCAGACATTTCTCTGCAAGTTGGCTGTTCAATGCTCATTTTACACTATAGAAGCTCCATCCACACATTTTACCCAATGCCCAAGAATCCAGCTGGAGAGAAAATTGTGAAGTGCTTTACTTCTGTAAAGTGTGCCTTGATGTTTTGGAACAGGCCAGTGGTAGTTCAGAGATAAAACTCTATGATTATCAAGACACTGTTACTCATAGTAACCTTTATGGCAGTCACACTTTGATACGTATCTTAACATGAAGGTTTTTAAAATGCCAAACAAGCGTTGTGAACAGCTCCACTGTTCGTTTGTGAACACTAGCCCATCCGATAACTCTTCCGTCATTTTCGCCTTTTCAATATTGCTATCTATACTACAGATCTGGGCTGCTGATGACCTTTATCAAAAAAAAGATTTTTTTATACTGGAAATCAATCAGTGGGAGAGATTGATAACTAGTTAGTCTGCTGGGAACAAGATACAGATATGTGGCCCTAAGGGAGACTATCTATCTTGATCACACCACTACCAAGGCTTAAGGGAAGAGGAGGTAGAAAGGATGTAGGAGCCAGAGGATTGGGAAGAAAATTATAAAACGTTGTTTTCTGGACATGACATGGTTCTAACTATCATGGACAGCGACTTACAGCGACAGTGATTGCCTGCAAAAAAAGTCTACATAAAACCAAGTCAGCAAAATCCTAGCAGACATAGAATGGGTGATTTCCAGATCCCGCCCTTTACTGAAGTGCTACTGGCAGTGGATAGAAGCAAAGTATAAAGGAATCATGCATTTTTTACAGATATTATCACTGGTCACATATAAAAGAGGAAGATGGCAAGGAGGTTGGCATGTTGAAGGAATGTAGTGTAAGTTAAAGGGGAATAGGGGTGCAGATGGGATCATAGATCACTGTATATAGAGAGGCAAGAAAACTTCAAGAATCAGGGGAAAGGTTTAAAGAATTTTGAAGTTTCATTACATGGAAAATGTTCTTATACTTGAAAATAGGTTTTATACCTGATAGACAGATTTAGTCTATCTTTTGAGAATTGAGTGCTCGTCTCTCAGATATTGTATTTCTTGTGAAATTTAGAAGCCAACACTCTTTAATTATTCATGATGTACAATCCATCAAACCAAGAGCCTCCTAAAACTGTGAATGAAAACAACACTCTTATCTCACTCGCATCAAACACTGATAATTGGAAAAAATGACTTACATGGTAGACACAACAATGCTTTCAAGGTTATGATTGAAGTAAGGTAGAGGTGATAAGAAAAAGAGATGCTAGGCCCTCAGTAATTAAAATCTCCAAGTGTTAATGTGCTCATGACATCTTATGTGTCACCAGCCTCGGGATGAGAATATTCTGTTATTAGCAAAAGTAAAAGAGCAAAGTATAATTTTAGTCAAAAATATTAAGTGTGGTATAGTCTAAGTAAGTCCAAGGAGGACTGTGCTATCAATTAATGACTGCTACTCACGTCACAATACTGGATAGACTTTGAGGAACTCAGAGTTCCTCAGGAAATCTGGTTCCTCAAAGTTACTTAATGTGAGCTTCTTAATATAAGTCCTCACTGCACAGTTTGCTGTTGAAATATTTGCTCTTTTGAAGGAATGCGGCTTCTTGTATGACTCAGATGGGTTCGCATAAGGGAAGATGTAAAGTAATCAAACAAATCATTCCTAAAGACCATATCAATAAGGGGAACTAGAAAAGACAGGAAACTTTCTAAGTAAAGGAAACATCGAGAAAGAAAGAAGATTAAAGGGAGAAGGTAAAGTACATTCGTGGGCACAGTAAGAAGTTGAGCATTTTCAAACTTTTTTAGTTGAGTGTAACCAGTGTTCTATCTTCATGTTTGAAAACTGAGATGGCTGTGTGCTTCATATTGCATATAATTATTCTCTCTTCAAGAAAAGACAGCTTGTCCCCCAAACTCTTTAATCCTACACTGTTTCTATGATCCTTCTTAGTGCTTTATTTCCAATGAGTTATGTATTAATCCCACTACGTCAACTTAAGAATTGCATTTGAATTTTTGGAAGTTATTCCTCTTTCTAGGAATGTCAATACTGCTAAGTTTTGCAAACCTGCCTACTTCAGCAAAGTTTCAGTTCCTGAATGGCTGGAAAAATTCTCCACATGTGTAAGCTGGAAGCAGTATGTATGTTTCCTCATGGTACTGAAAGAAAACATCAAAAAAGTTCCACTGGAGTTGTAAGGACCCACCCGAAAGTGGGACACAAGCGTTCTGCCTCTATTTCAGTTTGGAATTGCTTTTGAGGAAGACTTTCATTCTGTAGCCAAAGCTAGGCTGAAGCTCACATGTACTAAAGCTGGAGAGAACCTCAAGAAAACCCACCGTCTAAGCCTACTAAGTGCTGGAATTACAGGTATGGGTCACAATGTCCCACTGACACTCACTTTTAAATAAACACCAATCACATGTAAAAGACTCTTATGCCCCCTTGTATGTTGAAATTAGCCACTTAGTATCTCAGGTGATAATCATATTTGGATATAAGCTTGGGTGGTTTAAATAGGTATAGTCCCCATAGACAACATGCATTTGAATGTTTGGCCCACAGGGAGGGACACTATAAGGAGGTCTACCCTTTTTGAAGTAGTGGTGCCCATGTTAGTGGAACTGTGTCACTGTGGTGATGGGCTTGGAGGTCTCCTATGCTCAAAATATCCCCAGTGTAACACACAGTTTCCTTTTGTTGCCTGTGGGTCAAGATATTGCGCTCTCCGCTCCTCCAGCACCGTGTCTGCCCTCATGCTGCCATGCTTCCCACCATGACAATAATTGACTAAACATCTGAAACTTTAAGCCAGCCCCAAATTAAATGTTTTCCTTTATAACAGTTGCTATGGTCATGTTGTCTCTTCACAGCAGTAAAACTCAAAACTAAGATAAAGCTAAAGATATTTAAGCTAAGATAAAACTAAGATATTTAGTGGTAGAATTTGTTAGCATGTGATTATATGAGCACAGAATGGGCCTCTAATCCATCCTAAGGTCTCTTTAGAAGCAAGAGTGATTAGGCCATGAACACACAGCTGAATATGAAGGCAGAGGTGAGATTAACACATTTAAGAGCAAAGAATTACAGCACCGGGAGCTAGTGAAGCGAGTAGTGGATTGCTCTTCCCAGTTCTCAGAAGAAGCTATGAAGGTGGCACCATTATCTCAGACTTCTAGCTCCACCATCAATTCCCGTTTTAAACTTCCCATCGTTTGAAATCTTATTATAACAGTGCCATAAAACTCATACACTTAAGATTAAATTCTAAAGACCATAATTGTCTGATTCTGAGCTATTATTGTGATGAATATGAATATTTAAACTAATTAGTGTTTATGTCTCTTTAAATGTCTGCCAGGTTCAAAATACAAAAGACAATTCCTAGAAATTTCCTTCATTTAAATTTATCTAATCCAAGAGAGGTGTTTTGAAATGTTCTGTCTTAGTTCAATCGATTTCTGAAAAAACAACAGGCTTTTGTATTTTTTCGTACTGTATATTTTAAGAGGTCAACTTATTCTTTCAATTCATCTTTCTACTAGGAAAAAAAGAAAGATTTATTTGGTTGTTACAGAGTATATAAGAAATTGTGAGGGTAGAATTTCTCGGTGCCAATTCCATCTTCAATTTTATCAGTTGGAGATGTGTTCTATAAACCACTCTGGGGGGAAAGGGTGTTTCCTATGCAATTACCAGTATCTCTCCTGATGATTGACTAGAGAGGTAAAGATTAGTGAGCAAGGTTTTTCATCATTAAGGACCTATAACTTAGGCTGGAAAGGTGGACAGCTTGTCAAAGCATTTGTTTCTCAGCCATGAAGAACTAAGTTCAAAGATCCAGGCACTCATATACCCAGATATACCTTCATATGTACCTGCAACCTAATTCTGAGCAGCAGATACAGTACGATTGCCATGTTGGGGGTGTATACAGCCCCATATACACTTGACAATAATTGTAATGATATAGAACTGACTGTAGCAAAAACCATAGCTAACATGTTTATCTTATGCTTGCTATCTCCCACAGATCTTAGGCACTTTGGCTATTGCATTTAATTCTATGACAGTTACTATTAATAATTTTTATTGAGCAAACACAACAGAAAATATACTGCTCAAAATCACCTAGCTGACCAGTAACCGGGTCAGGTTTAGACCAAGTTGTATTCTTACAAGGTCACTGTACTGTGTCTGCCACCTATGATGAAACCAAGAAAGCATGATCAAAAATGTACATTTAAGAGTCACCACAGTGGATCAAGGGATAAAGACTTTGACATCAAGCCTGGTGAGTTAAATCACAAAGATCAACATGATGGGAGGGAAGACCCAACTAAGGACTTTGAAAGTGGCATATGAAAACCTATTTCTCTAAAAGATTCTTTAAAAACATACACATATAAAAGGGGTTTAAATGTAGTTACTCTATAATGAGGGGGTCATGCCTCCCTCAGACACCATAGCCTGACAAATAAGCAGCTCAGTGCCAGTTATGGATTACTTCTTTTTGAATTGTTGATCAGCGAGTCCCACATACCACTTCCAAACACTATCGCCTATTATATTAGCATTATTCTTGGTTACCTTCCAGAGCATAATGGTAAGACTCTATTTCTGAAGACATCACACATGTGATCATAGGATGTGGAGAAGTCAAGTTGGTATCTACCTGGGAGCTTTATCAATATTGGAATTTATGTTGCATGCTAAAAGAGGAAACAAAAGTTTTCAACTGTCTTACCCAGTTGTGACCCCTGCATGTTACAATAATGAGGCCTTATAAGACATGCCCACTGATGCCCAACAAGGTGATTCTCTGCTACATATGCAGCTAGAGCCATGGGTCCCTCCATGTGCACCCTTTGGTTGGTGGTTTAGTCCCTGGGAGCTTGGGGAGGTACCTGTTGGTTCATATTGTTGTTCCTCCTATGGGATTGCAATCTTCTTCAGCTCCCTCTATCCTTTCTCTAGATCTTCCTTTGGGGATCTTGTGTTCAGTCCAATGGTTGGCTGAGAGCATCCTGAGAGGCTTGATGCTCCAGTGTAGGGGAATGTCAGGACAGGGAAGCAGGAGTGGGTAGGTTGGTGAGTGGGGGGTGGGGATAGGTGAGTTTTCAGAGGGGAAACCAGGAAAGGGGATAACATTTGAAATGTAAATAAAGAAAATACCTGATAAAAAATAAGATATGCCCAGTGATGCAATAGTATAATGAATATTAATGAGAATAACCCACCACTTCTGCTTAGATATAAAACACACTCTACAATTCAGAACTCATACTTGGTATCAATAGCTAGACCAAAAACCTCTGATTGGCTAGGTGATAGATTAGGACCCATAATTCTGCTAAATGGGCATAGTACTATACTGTGCCCTTACAGATTTTAATCTAGAGAATAGTATGTGCCTCAGCCCTCGTCAGAGAAGTTTCTTTGTACTGTAAATGACCACTGCTCAGATACACTGCTGGCCAATGTTCAGAGAGAGAATAAGAGGTATTATGTAGCACATCTATTTACTACACCTTTCTACAAGGCTCAGATCTTTGTGAAGGAGACCATGGAAAAGATCATAAGGACCAGAGGTGGTAGATGTCTGCAGGGAGATGGTGTTTGCCAGGCATAAACACACCATTACACGCATGGACTCTGTGCCTGGGACTGCAAGCATAAACCTAGACAAGACTAAGCCACACAAAATCTCATCAGACATTATCGATAAGTTCATGCAGTCTCATTCCTAATCTCATCGCACATTATTGAAAGGTTCATGCAGTCTCATTCCTATCTGACAAACTGTTGCAATCGATGACTGAACAGAAAGGTAGAGTCAGTTATCTTCAGGCATGCAGTCCTTCAGGCTACCTAGGATCTAACAGAAGACCCTACAGGCATTCACACAGTCATCACTATGTAGACTCAGAAGGTTTTTTTTTTTTTTAAATCAACATCATAATTTTACTGATTCTTTGGAAATTTCACATCATAGACCCTGGTTATGCACACTTTCCATTCCTTCCACTTCATTCCCTCTGCCCTTGTGACCCCTCCAGCAAAACAGAACAGCAAACAAACAAACAAAAACTAAGTCTGTTATCAGTTTCTGTTATCTATCTACTCACTGGAGAATGGTCAAACTCCCAGTGGCCTGATCCTTAAATAGAACTGAGTCCATCTTGTCCTGTACCCCTTCCAAAAGCTATCAGTTATAGAAAGCTATACCTCAGCATCCTTATCACACGTTTTATTAGTTCTTTTCAATAACTTTCTGTTTAGGCTCTCACTGCTTTGGGAGGTGAGGTGGGGTGAGGTAGGGCTTGTCACAGAAGCCTACCATGTTTTTTTTTCCTCAACCGTACATTTGTAGCTATCTGTATCACTGTCAAAGTAGCTTCTTTCCTCTTTACAGTCAGCGGGAGCATGGAGCATGGGCTTCCACATGGTTTCTGGCAATAGTACAGATCATGATCACAGCTCCTGACTGTAGTAGGACCATGGAACCAGATAATGTCCTCAAAGCCATCCCAGACCACAGACATCAAAATGTCCTCAGGTAATAATGCAGTACACTCACATTAATATGGGCCAAGAAGCAGCAGCAGCCTTTGAACATCAAAATGACTTCACATTTCAGCATAGTCCATAGACATCTGCTTGGCTTTCAGTGGCAAAACAGGCTATAGTCATCTAAACAGACCTAGTGCGGTAGAATCATGGACCCAGACATGGTCCTTTATGGCAGCGCAAGCCAGACATCACCATGGCCTCTGGTGGCAGCACAGGCAATGCAGATCAATGTGGCACCCAGCTGTGGTCACATGGCCCACAGACATCACATTGTCATGTGCTCAGATGGTAGAACTGCCCATGATTATCCACCTGACCTTCAGTGGCCACAAGGGCCATGAACACCAACACAGTCCCCAGCTGCAGCAGGACCTTGGACTCAGAGCAGCCCTTGTTGGCAACAAGAACTATTCATCATCATGACCTCAGATTATATCATTAGCCATTCATATCAATACGGCCCAACAGTGGCCATAGCACATGGATATCAACTTGGCTTCAGGTTACAGCACAGGCAACAGAAATCCACATGGTCAGAGATTATTTTAAGAGTCTTATAGCATATACAAGTTACATTATAATGACTGAATAGGTTGTATTTATATATTTAGGAATGTGTATTCGTATGTGTCTAACAATTAACTAAAGAAAAAAGGCATGTATTTGAAAGACAGCAAGAGATTATATAGGATGTTTGTAAGGAGGAAGGGGAAAGAAAATAATGTAATTCTATTATAATCTAAAACTTAAAAAAAGTAAAAAGAGCACATAAATTTGTTGTTTTGGAAAATGTGAATAAGGAAAGAAATTAGATGAGAGGGAATGGGGATAGACTCAATCAGAAGACTATATGCAAAAATAAACTTTTCAATAAAAAGGAGATTATAAAACAGAAAGAAAATAAAAGTATATGTAGATATACTAACAGAAAATGATTTGGAAATTTTATATAAACAATGAAATTATGCTGGAATCAAAAAGACAAGAATTGCACGTTCTCTTTCATATGCAGACCCTAGCTTTCAGAGTTTGCATGTGTGTGCATAGGTGGTATGAGAGTGCTCCTAGACAACAGAACTGGGTAACTGACTACAGAGAGGATAAAGAGGTACTGAGAAAGGTGTGGGGTGAGAGGTCAAACACACCACAGAAGGGGAGAAGAGAATATGGAAATAAAGCTACAAGACAAGGAAAGGGTCAGGACAAGAAGAGATAGAGTCAACAAAATCATGGCTTGTTTGAATAAATGTCATAGTGAAATATCATATTGTATTTGCTAGTGATAAAATACTTTTTTAAAAAAACTGAAAAGATTTATCCTTAGATTCTGAAAATACGAGATTTCCTATTTTTGGAAGAGAACAAGTCAGTCTTAAAATTGTATCCAGAAAACACAGGTGAGGACTACAATTACACACATTTAAATATAAATTTATAATTAATAACTATATCTATATATTGCACAGGATAGAACAATCACATGCTACAATACAATTGTACAACTTAAATAGAGAAACAGTAAAATGTTAATGAGTCTAGATGTTACATAAGTGAGTGTTCTTTGTACTACTTCTACTTTGAAAGTATCATAAATCAGAAACTATTTCCAAATTAGAATGTTTGGAATGTACAATATGTGGTTTGTAGTTTCTGAGGTCTACAAGACCCATAATGGTTGTAAACTGTCTTATGACTAGACAACTGATCTATTGAATGATAAAATGCTTTGAAAGGAAAAAGAGTGGTGGATGCACCTATTTATTTGTAGATGTGTTCAAAGCATACATATGTCCCTTAGAAGGGCTTAATTCTATTGTGTAGCTATTAACTCAAATGCCAGTCATTAAACTTCATATTCCCTGCAACTTTAAAGTTTGCTAGTAAAGATGAGGTACACATGTACTTTGAAATAACATAGATATTCGCCTGGTGGTGATGGCACATGCCTTTAATCCCAGCACTTGGGAGGCAGAAGCAGGTGGATTTCTGAGCTCAAGGACAGCCTGGTCTACAGAGTGAGTTCCAGGACAGCTGGTGCTATACAGAGAAACCCTGTATCAGAACAAAAAAGAAATAACATAGATATTAATAGACCCATGTAGTGGCTGTTGTATTAGTCAGGGTTCTCTCCAGGAGCAGAACCTTGTAGATAGATAGATGGATGGATAGATAGATAGATAGATAGATAGATAGATAGATAGATAGATAGATAGATAGATAAAATATATTTAAATGATGTATGTGTGTGTGCATGTGTGTACGTGTGTGTGTATGTGTGTGTGTGTGTGTGTGTGTGTATGTGTGTGTGTGTGTGTGTGTGTGTGTGTGTATGTGTGTGTGTGTGTGTGTGTGTGTGACTGCATTGCAATGGATTACAGGCTGTGGTCTAGATAGCCCAACAATTGCTATCTACCAATGGAAGGTCCAAGAACACAATAGTCATTTAGTCTGTCTCAGTTGGTCTTCAGTATACACCAGAATTTGAAGAAGTAGGTTGTAATGCAAATGAAGAAATGGACTTGCCAGTAAAAGCAAGATCTAGAAAGCAAAGAGAAGACACCTCCTTTTAATTTGTGTTTTAGATAGCCTGCCAGAAGAACCTGTGGCCCAGATCACTGGTGGATCTTCCCACTTCCAAAGTTATGTATTAAAGTTATATCTTCCTAAGGCAAAAGATCCAGATTTGGGTCTTCCAATAGTAAATGATTTAACCAAGAAATGTAATCATTCACAGATGTGCCCAGTCATTTGGGTTTTATTTAATTCCAGATGTAGTCAACTTGAGAACTAAGAATTGGCATCACAGCCAGATTTCCCTTAAAAAAGGCTTACTAGAGAAAAGGAAGAACATGTTATGTACTTGAAATGTAGCTAATCCTTCAGTGTTCATGAAGTCATGGTTCTTGGACAAGAATCTACAGCTACTACATTTCTAATCTAGCATAATTCCTAACAGCCATCTATAAACATTTGTCCTTATATGCACAGAGAACTGTAGCCCTCCCTCAATTCTCATCAAGAAAGTTTCTCTTTGCAACAAACATAGACAACCCCACAGAGTCACAACCAATCAAAATGCACAGTTGTGAAGTCCAGTCTCAAGGGACACATCTGTAAAATACTCCTGGACCTAAGGCATGCTTAAGAAACATTGCAGAAGAAGTGGGAAGAAAGATGATCAAGGCAAGAAGATCAAGGAGTGTGACTTGAGGTGGTGTTCCCAAGTATGACAGAAGCTATACTCTTAAATCTCACCAGTATGGCTCTTTAAACATGAGATGAACAAGGACAACACTAAGGGACATGTTAAAGAGGATAGGAAAAGGCCCAGAAAACTTCAACACTACACAAAGAACAATAGGGAACTGAAGAAAGCTAGAGCAGAAAGAGATAGTTCCTCCCTGGGGAGAACACACCAACTAGTTGGTCAGTGCCGATGGAATGGAGAAATGTTATTATAGTATAATCTCAAAAACTTTTAAAAGAAAAGGAAAAAAGAAAAGAAAGAAAGGACATGATTAGGTGAGTATTTTTAAATTTTATATTTATTTATGTATTTATATTATTTTCTTTATTTACATGTCATATATCTCCTTTCCAAGTTTCCCCTTTGAAAAAAATAAAAAATAAAATAAAATAAAAAAACAAAAACAAAAACAAAAAAACCCTGTTCCCTCTCCCCTCTTCCTACTCACTGACCCTCCCTCTCCCGTTTCCTGGCTCTGGCATTCCCCTACACTTGGGCATAGAACCTTCACAGGACCAAGGGCCTCTCCTCCCATTGATGACTGACTAGGCCATCCTCTGCTATACATATGCTGCTGGAGCCATGAGTCCCACCATGAGTACTCTTTGGTGGTTTAGTCCCTGGGAGCTCTGAGGGTACTAGTTAGTTCATATTGTTGTTCATCCTAAGGGGCTGCAAACCCTTCAGCTCCTTGGGTCCTTTCTCTAGCTCCTTCATTGGGGACCCTGTACTCAGTCCAATGGATGGCTGTGAGCCTCTACTTCTGTATTAGTCGGGTACTGTCAGAACCTCTCAGGAGACAGCTATATCAGGCTCTGATTAGGTGAGTGTTAAAGCCCAAAGAGCTTGTTGTAGCATAGCTTAGGGTCCCTGTCCACAAATGCAGGTCTGGCTGAAAATTTACAAGGTTGCTCCATTTAAAGAGACTCCATGGTAATATATTTTACCTAATATGGACTTTACTAAATCATTTGAGAATAAATTATTGTTCTTTAGGAAAGCATATGTAAACAATGACTGGAAAGGATTTATTTGAAATGAATATAGTATAGCACTTTAAGTGTTAACTTCTGTAAGCTTTGCTGGCCTTTTTATTTGTTCTGAGCACTTTTTCTCACCTAATCAGAAATCCTTAAAACGAGGTCAAATGAGATGATAAAGTTAACAATTCATCTGAGGACATTCTGTCTAGACTAGGTAGACCCAGTGGGTACAAACCCTTGATTTTGAATCCTAGTCACAGTCCAGTCCCTTAACTACACAAAACAAACTGTGTTTTCCAACTCTTCACTAGATTTCTATTACACTGGAGTGGAGCACATTCAGAGAAGACTTTCATGTCCAGGTTGTTCAGTCATAATATGAATGGAATTAAGTGAACTCAATTCATTATAACTGTATTCTACTTTTTAAAATTAAATTGGCAAAATCTTGATATCCTAAATAAGGAATTTTTTGTCTATTTTTATTTCAAAGATGCTGGCCAAAGAACATAAAATATGAGACAATATTGACTATGAATACGTATTATGTTACTGATGAGGGAATGATTATTCCACATAGGAGGACAATGCACTCTTGGAATTTTGGGCCTCAGAGAATCAGCCACATTAATTTATAAATACACATCATTCATTGTGATTGATTTATTTAATGGCTTCAGCAACACAGAAAAACGCAGTGGCTCAGAAAGCGAGTAACTCTATATAAAAACAACGCTTTTGGCATTTCTAAACTTAACTTCTAAAAGATGCTTTTTGTTTTGGCTTTTTTTTTCAGACCACAAACAGTTAATGTTCTTTTTTAGGTCAACTATTTCAGAAGATTCCAAGAGATTCAAAAATTATTCTAAGTTATAGAAAGAAGACACATGGTAAGGACATATAACCACATAAGAAGATACAAAAAAGAATTCAAAAACAAAAAGTATACCAAAAAGTTATTTATTTGTGCTATTTTCCAAGTGACATAGCCAACATTTGTTGGACTAGAAGGGCCAGACACTAACTTAGTTATTGAAAGTCAATGATAAATGTAACCCAGCTTCTCATCTCAAGGCATTTTTAAACTACCTCCTAGTTAATTATAAAATCATGAAGCAATGTGATAGTTTCCAAAGCAACAGAAGATGATACAGTCAATACAAAGGAGAGCATTTCAATCTGAATAGTGAGCTTATAACCTTTGTATCAAAATGAACCCCAGTTGTCCTGGGTCTGCTCATGCTGACACTCAGTTAAACACCAAAACCATGGATTCAAGCTCCAGCACCAACTGAAGTTACTTTGCTGGCACACATCTGTAATTCAGAACATCAGAAACACAGGCAGGAAGCAAAAAAGTTGAAGGTCATTGTCAGTTCCATAGCAAGTTGCAGGCAAACTGGTGATATATAAAACCTTGTCTCAAAATTAATAATTAATAATTAATAATAACAATAATAATAACAATAATAATAATAATAATAATAATAATTGACAGAAGCTATGTCCATAATGAATTCCTAAGCAAGTACTGAGGAAGGCCCATGAGGCCTCACTTTACACAAAGATTTACAAGCAAGTAAGGAATTTTAAGAGTGGAAGAAATATCCTTCCCCAAAGAAAACCACATCAATCTGTTATCCCTGAAAATATATACATTTAAGTAACAGTTAGTGTAAAAAGAAGCCATAAATGTAAAATATGGGAAGGTTTGGATGGAGGAAAGAAAAGGGAGAAAGGAAGTAATTATAATATCAGAAAATAAAATGATTTTAAAATATTATTTATGGTTTACCAGCTATGACAGAGATTGTCCATGGTCTCTAATAACCAGAAGTTGAGCTGTGAATAAATAATAGTGTAGTGAGTAATAGTATGACAAAGTAACAGAAAGATTGAGTACCTGGGTCTGAGGAGAGAAATCAGTGGATAAAGCATGTGTTAATCAAGCATGAAGTTCAGAGTTCAGATCCTCAGCATTCATCTACAATTTCAGACTTGTTGGGTGGTCGCCTGCAATCCCAAAATTCAAGAGGCAGAGCTCTAGCATTCCCCAAGCAAGCTGTCTAGTGAAGCTAGCCCCAGTCTGTACCAGCTTTGTTTAGCCAGACACCCCATCTCAGTAAGTGGTAGTTGTTTGAAGACCATCAACGTCAATAGCAGGACTTTACATGGAACAGATATATGCGTACACACTTGCACATGTACGTGCACTTGCATGTGTGTGCACACACGCGTGCGGGCACACACACACACACACACACACACACTCACACACATGCACCAAAACAGGAGGAAGAGCAGCCATAGCAGCAGGTTCAGTCTCTTGAAGCATACACTAAGCAGAATCCTTGCCTACATGGAAATAGGTAGGCAGTCAACCTTCATATGTCAAGTCAGGATTGTGACCTGCACAGAGATATTTGCCAAGTCCTGATTCCATGCCTCAAGAATATTCTACGTGACTTGGTGCACTCATCTCCTTTCTCTCACTTAGATGTATGGTACTGGCTGAATCATTATGACATGTAGTGCATTGTTTGAAAACTGCAGGGAAGGCAGCAGTGTCTGGTGATGCCCAAACAGGACACACACTATAACCTACCAGTAGACATATGCACTCTCAAAACATTTCTGAAATCCAAGCTTGAACAATATGTATCAACCTTTCATCCATGGTGCTAAATGTTTGCAAACCTAGCTGATAGGGTGCTTGATCCAAGTTCCAGGCATTGCCAATGAGAACCACCTTGAAGTACACAGAAACACGTGAAGTGGTTCTCTGCAGTGTGCTACAGTTATAAAGAGAAAACTGAACCTAATTCATTAATCATGTCTATATTTTTTTCAACAATTCTATTGTATACATTTGATCAGGTATTATGCAGCCATTAAAATTAGGTAGCATTAGTAGATTTAAGGGCATGGAGAAATGCTAAGGTTATATATCACATGGAACATGAAAAAAAAAATCTCAATTGGAAATATTTTTGGAAATAGACAGACAGAAAAGGGACAGAGGAGAGAAACAGAAGAGAGGAACCAGAAGTGGGGGAAAAAAGAGAAAGGAGAAGTGAAGGAAGGAAGGAAAGAGGGAGGGAAAAGGGGAGGGACCAGGAGGGAAAGAGGAAGGGAAGGAAGGAGAGAGGAAAGGAAGGAGGGAAGGAGGGAGGAAGAAAGAGAAAAGCAGCCAGGGTAATAACTCGGCATCTCTAGATGACTAAGATTACAATTGGATGTTTTAACTTTTCTTTATATGTGTCTATTTTCAAAATGTTAACTGATATTAACACAATATTTTAAAACACAATATATATATGCTATAAGAACAAAGAAGGCAATAAATATTATAATTCAATTTTGAAAGTTTATAAAAACTTCAGTTTTCTTTTAAATGCCACTGCTTCAATCTGTAAGCTTTGTTTATTAGAAAAATAGTTGCATGAAATGGCTTATCCTGTGGTGTTATTTAGATAAGTGGGGTGTGTGACAGCCTTTCCAAGAGTTGACTACCATCTGTGGCTTTATTTTTTCATTGTCTATAGTTTCTCCAATCTAAATTTGATATTACTTTTTCACTTACCACAATCTAAGTATGAATTAGAGTGATTAATTTGATAGGTTGTATCTTTAGCTGGTATCTAACCAAATCCATTAAAACAATAAATATTTTAATCATTAAAAAATGAGAAAAATATTCTCTCATTTTCTAGGTTAAGAAAAGAAAAGGCAGAGGTATGTGGATGAAATGGAACTATGAGGACAGCACCGGTCTGTGGTTTGGTTTGCCCTGCCTCACAGGAGACGCCTCTGTGCATCTTTCCCAGCTTCGTATCAGAAGTTAGCTGCATTACACCCATTTCAAAACGATGTCTCAAACTTGAGATCAGCCAGGTCCTTTACTATTCAGTGTCTTGTTGCTGTAGCAAAATGCCTGACAAGGACAGTTTAAGCAAGGGTTTATCGCAGCTCCCAGTCTTGAAGGCATAGTCCACCACCTGCTCAGTGGTAAAGATCTTTCAGGGAGAGTGGAGCAACTCATCAGCTGCCTCACAATCAGGAAGCAGAGAGAGGTGAATGGCTCTCATTATTCTTTTTCTGTTTTTAATTCAGTCTCAGACTGCAGTCCGGGGCATGGGACCACTGGCATTCTGGATGGGTCTTACCTCTTCAGTTCAATTCTCTGGGAACCTCCCAACAGATTCTAAATCTAGCCAAGCTACAACACTTCGCAAACAGCTGTATATTGTTTTTCTGAAAGTACTTAACCAGTCCATGATCCGAAATTGATCAAATAACATTTTTTAAAATAGCAGGTTTTACAGGGTAGTAATCTATATTTGAATCATTAATCAACGTTATAAGTTCCTAAAACAGTGCCCCTGTATACATTGTTTCTCCACAAATTTGGAGACATGCTTTAATAAACAGTCTGCCAAAAAATAAAAAATAAAAAAAATAAAAAGCGGGGCAGTGGTGGCACACATCTTTAATCCCAGCACTTGGGGAGCAGACACAGGCAGATTTCTGAGTTCGAGGCCAGCCTGGTCTATAGAGTGAGTTCCAGGACAACCAGGGCTATACAGAGAAACTCTGTCTTGAAAAACCAATTAATTAATTAATTAATTAATTAATTAATAGTCTGGAGAAAAAACTTTGTTCTCCAGTTTCCCAGGCATTATCACACCTTCCCTTTTCAGTCTTCTCTTGATGGTTTAGCCTTTTCTTCCTCACTGCATGTGCTATCAGACCCTGAATTCTCAAGTCATTCTTGTCCCATCTCTCATTCTAATCACAGGATTCACATGAACTTTAGCAGTCACATCTTGGGGCTTATTTCTTTGTGGTTTTCTTCTGAAAATGTATAGCTTCATCGCTCATATCTAACCTAAAATATTCACTTCACTTAATCCAGGCTTGTTCTTCTTCCGTGCTCACATTTTCGTACTTGACATTTTCATTTTTTAAAAAATGAAGCCTGTAGATCAAATTTAGCTAATATTTATGATCTCGCTTACAAATTCCCTTTTGTATACTGGATGGGAAATTCTCCAAGCCAAGCGGCCTGGCTGATCATCTACTGCATCTGCCCCAGCTCAAGATTTAGGGGGTGCTACTGGATGAGTCAGTTGTCAAGCAAAGCTCCTTGCTCTGTGTTCTAGGGAGCGAGTGAAATGAATTATTCATTTCAGGTTTTCCCCCCTCAGCTTTTGTCTTCAGCTTTGCCTCTGTCTGCAAAAGCCAGAACCTCTGTAACTCCTCATGGGTCACCCTTGTTGCAAAACCCAGCATCCTGCAAGCTTGACAGCAGGCTAGTCAAGTGTACAAAGCTTCATTGTGCACTGATAACTTTGAAAATCCTCACTCCCTGTTAAGAAATGACTAAGCACATTATCGGGAATGGAATAAATGAACTGTTTCCACATCAAGATGAGCATCCACAGGTGGATTAGCAGAGAATTAGGGTTAGAAGGCTTACTTTAAGCGCAGTTGAATTAATTGTGTTTATTCCTTGAAATCTATCGATTTTTCCAGTCCAAAATTATTCCTCTGTCTACAGTAGGTGATCCAGAAAGGAAAATGATTTGAGGACAAAAAGAAATATAGATAAATTGTCCTAAATAGGCCAACTTAAAACTAATCATCACCTTTAAAAGCTTCTAGAATTAGAGCTCGCCATATCTATTCAACTATCATTTTATTAATTAACTCTTTGCTTAGATTATTGTTTTAAATATTATGAGAGACGGTTCAGTGAAAAAATTTGAATTTATGAAAACTAACTGTAAATTTTAGGAACTAGCACAGATTTGGCATTAAGTAGTAGATGACTCCATCACTCTACTGCTGGGAAGGGTCAAGATAGCCTACATATGTCCATTGATATCCGATCCCTTCTCTGTAAATTTGAGAGAAAGCTAATTTGTAGTTCACCAAACATAATAGAGATAATGCCCGTAGCATGCTTATCTACAGTATGCCTTTAGAAAATGGAATATATTGAGATTATTTGTTAAATTAAACAGTGGGGCGAGAGATATAAAGGAACAACATGCCCAGGACATGGCATTGCTTTACTTCATTAGATCTTAAAGTTTTTTTTTCTCTGCTTATATTTCAGAAATTATTGAGGACGCTAGATTGTTCCTATATTTGAATAACGCTATGCACACTTAACCATAATAAAAATGAACTTTTAAAGTAATACTATTTTATATTAATTCATCTTTCTATAATAATGAAATTCCTGGGTGTAATAATTTAAATGTTTATGTAAAATAATTATAATTTCAAGAACAAATGATTTGAGATGTGTTATTTTACACTTTTACAAGTGTCCTTATGCCAAAATCAATGAGACAGTTCGATTGTCATATTCTCCTTCTCTCTTCAATCCATTAACATATATTCTTCAGCTCAAAGTATTAGAAGAAAATCTATCCACACTGAGATAATGCCGCTGAGAGAACATTATCAGGAGCCCTAAGTGATCTTCAAATCACCCTTTGAAACCTCTTGCATTAAATTAGCAAAGAAACCTTCTTGGAATAAGTCAGTCCTATGTAGACTTACGGACGAGAGGGATGATATAGTGAATATTACCTATCAAATAAATTTCACCCAGGTCTTCTAAGTACTCATAACTTAACCTGTTGTTTAGGTTAGAATGTCAAATTTAATATACCAAATGCAAAATATGAGAAGGTGAGAAAAAATAACAGATTTGTCTGTACAAAGCAAGTTGAAATCAGAGTGAACTATAGACGTCCAAGTGGGAATGCACGTGGTTTGTGAAATATTCTGAAAAAAACTTCTGCATAAATATGTTTCAATTTATATTTTATATTAATTTGTCTTTGACTTTTTAGGATGATTAATGTTCTACTGATAGTTTTGAAAAGCTGCTTCTTTTTAGTTAACGTAAAGACTTACTGCAGGCAGAGCTACTGGTGCCTGAGTTTGTCGGGGGCGGGGTTAGTTGCAGACAGAGGATCTAACATATGGAAGAAGCCAGTTGGAAGAGAATAACTGGAAACTTTCCCCACCTGAGATGCACGTGAAAAACAGGATGCACAGGAAGAGCCTGGTGATTTCAGGTGGGGTGGAGTGGGGACAGGGAGTAGAGACTACACAGATCTATAAAACTCATCCATAAAAATCACAACCCTCATGGCAGAAGGCATTTGAACTTTGGAGCTGGCCCAACTTTCTAAATCACTTCCATTTTGGGAAATGTCATACCTTTGTCCCTAGATTTGTGATTTAAATCTAGATTTTAAAAAGATTTTTATATATGAGTAAGTACTGTATTTATCAAATATCAGTCTTCCCCTGCAAATTCTACATCCTCTCTCAACTTCCTGACCTTGTTTCTATTAGTACTTTTACATATATGTGTGGGTTTCCATGTAATACATAGATAGTACATGTATATGCATATACTAATATAGTATCCATATTGTACATGTACATGTATATTTATTATATTCTATATGTATTGCATCTCTCATTATAGCTGAGCAGATTCCACTGTGTACATATACCAAGTTTTCACTTTCTATTTGTCCTTTGAAGAACATTTCCTGGCTATTGTGACTAGAGCGGCAGCGACCATGGCTGAGCAAGTGTTTGTATAGTAGGATATCAAGTGCTTTGGGCATATGTCAAGAAGTGGCTTAGCTTAGAAACTTCTCTATAACAAAAGATACAATAAGTCCAATGAACAGGAAGCCCATATAGAAAGAAACAATCTTTTCTAGATGTATATTTGATAAAGGATAAACATCCTGAATATACAGTATCAGATACCAACTCTGTGTTCCATGACATAAAAAATAACAGAAATTGAAATATGCTCTCCTCAACTAAGTAAATGGCTCTTGACAAGCAAAAAAAACAACAACAAAAAAAAATAACAGAAATTGCCATGGTTCCTTTTTTGTCTTCAGGCACCTTTAATGTGAGAACACAGGTCACTTACACTCATTCTACCACTCTTAACAGCAATCTTTAGCACACAGTTTTGACTAACTCATTCCTCTACAGAAAAACAAAAAAATGTATCCCTTAAATATAAAGACAAGACGGACAGCATATGACATATGGCATAATTCAACCTGTCCAGACTAAAAAGAATCCTCACTGAAAATTTGAAGGAATAAAGAACAGATGGTTGGGAGAAAGTAGGGAGAAAAAGGCTTTTATCCTGAGTGGAAAAGTTTGGAACAAGAAGGCTAAGGTAAAATCTCAGAAGAAAATAAATCTACTTTCTTGAATTTTGTTGGTAATATTGTTAGCAATTTCTAGTAACATAAATCCAAGGAGCACAAATTGGTAGCAATCATTTGAATCAATAAGAGTTATTTATAAGAGAGTGAGTTAACAATGCTCAAGGTTAGTGTCATACTGGTGGCAAATTATGTGAACTGAAGACACCCAGCCAATGAGGCAGAGAAGAGGATATCTTTGCTGAAATGAAGAATTAAGAAAGTGAAAAAGCCAGGTGGTGGTGGCGCACACCTTTAATCCCAGCACTTGGGAGGCAGAGGCAGGTGGATTTCTGAGTTTGAGGCCAGCCTGGCCTACAGATTGAGTTCCAGGACAGCCAGGGCTACACAGAGAAACCCTGTCTCAAAAAAAAAAAAAAAAAAAAAAAAAAAAAAAAAAGAAGACCTTCAATCTTAAAAGTTAAATTTTAATAAATATTCAAAATAAGTTAGCAAGACCAATAAAGACATCAAAGAAGAGAGGAAATGGTCAAGCTAATGATGAATTTTTTTGTGAAGAGCAGTTTTGAGAATCTAGTAACCCTGGATAACTTTAAGAATCAGTCTCTAATTCTAATTCAAAATAAACATATGTATCCAGCACATCAAAAAGTATTATTGCAGTATTGAACAGTGTAGGATTACTCTCTCACAAAATCTATTAAAAGTGCTCTCTTGAAATGGTTCTTCTATAACCTATCATCATAGTAAAAATTTATCATTTACATTTACCAATTACACAAATTGTTATACTTTGCTCCCATAAGTGCAACCAGACATTCATTTCCTACTGGTTGTTTCAGATTTGATAAAGCAATGTGAACATGAATATCTTCCTTAATTTCCAATTTCAGTAAGAAATTAAAATGTCTCATTGATCTACAATCCAACCATTTGACAATCTCCGCTTGCCAAAACAAAGTCAGAAACTAGAAAATTACCAAGGATGATTAATCAAACACATATCCCCAGTGTGTGTGTGTGTGTGAGAGAGAGAGAGAGAGAGAGAGAGAGAGAGAGAGACAGAGACAGAGACAGAGACAGAGACAGAGACAGAGACAGAGATTGATTCTTTCAGAGCCTGAGAGAACTTGAAGATTTAATTCTTGGCTAAGTAGAAAAAGAGAATCAGAACTGTCAATGTAGCTAAGAACAACAAAACACAAAAACCATACTCTACAATGAACTTGTTGACTGGTAAATGTTAACCATAATGCTGAGCGATGAGCTGAGCAGCAGTAGTATAAGAGTAAACAAAACATTTGCTAATGTATGCATGAGCAGCAGCGTCTAGAGAACACAAGCCATAAATTACCCTCTTTTTCTTGATGACAGAGTGGGTCCCTCACTACTGAATTTAATAATGACAAAACCTTGTGCTAGCCTCCCTTGCAGATAGGCAATGGATTTGTCATGCATGAAAATTATGACATGTTTTTACATATGGACAGTCAACTTAAGTAACATTTGTGAGTACCGTCCTTAAAGGCATTTCTTACTTAACAAAAATGAAAAATTGACACATTACACATGACCATTTGATCTTTAGAAATGCTGAGGCTATTTGGCAGTGATGAAGAAACAGTCAAGAGTTTCACAGAACACCAACACCATTAAGTACTTGATTTAAAACCCCTCAACAGTTCTGGTGTGCAATTTTTGTTTGCTTGTCTATATGTGCATGTGTGTGAAAGTCAGAGGGCAACTTAAAATGTGGTTCTTCAAGCACAATGTACTTATTATTACTATTATTATTATTTATAATTATTTATTATTATTACTTTTTAAACAAAGTCTTTCACTGACCTGGAACTTTCCAAGTAGGCTAGCCTGGGTGACCAGTAAACCTGACGCTAGGCTTACAGAGCTAGGCTTACAAGCTCAGGCCAGCATGCTGGTTTTTCGTAAGATGATTGTGTGGCTCAAACTCAAGGCTTGAGGCTGACACTGCAAACATTTTATATACTGAGCTATCTCCCTATCCCTATGCTGCTTTCTTACAAGAAAAAAATTAAACCATTGGTTCAACTTACTTTTGTCTGGGTATTTAGTTACTTAGCCACCAAAGAACAACAACAACAAGAACAACAACAAAAGCACTTCAAGTAAATGTATTAATAAATACATAGAACTAATACGTTAATAAGTACATGCACAACAACAACAGAAAAAAAAACTTCCAATCCTAGTGTGGTGGTTTGAATAAAAAGGTATTCTATTTTATTTTATTTTTTGGTTTTTTGTTTGTTTTTTGTTTTTTTGTTTTTTGTTTTTGTTTTTGTTTTCTTGTTTTGTTTTGTTTTTGAGACAGGGTTTCTCTGTGTAGCCCTGGCTGTCCTGGAACTCAGTCTATAGACCAGGCTGGCCTCAAACCTAGAAATCTGTCTGCCTTTGCCTACCAAGTGCTGAGATTTAAGGTGTGTGTCACCCCTACCCGTCAAGAAAAATATTCTATTGGCTCAAAATTTGACCATTTGGTAGCACCTCTTTGGACAGAAGGTACAACCTTGCTGGACAAAGAATGTCACAGGGCCAGATTTCCAGAATTCATAGCCTCACCACCAAAATTCCAGCACAATTCCGGTTTGTATTCTCTGTCTTATGTTTGTGGTTGAAAATGTGATTTCTCTGCTTCCTGATTCTGCCACGACTTCCCACCATGACCAACTCATCTCTCTAGGTACTGACACTAAGCTACAATGAACTTTTCCTTCTATAGTCACTTTGGTCATGGTGTTTCATTCCAACAACAAGAATGTAACTAATAAACAGAGCAGGGAGATAATGAATAACGAAGGGTTGAGAAAGTTGTAAGATTGGGAATTTGGGGAGACAGTTGAGATATTTTTGGCTTATTGTTGACTTTTTAAGGATTTATTTATTTGTGCGTGTATGTGGTGTGTGTGTGTGTGAGCTTGTGTGGTGTGTGTGTGAGTGCATGTATGTGGTGTGTGTGTGTGTGTATGTGTGTGTGTGTGTGTATGTGTTTACACAAGAATCAGGTACTTGCAGAATCAGAGGCATCAGATTCTTCTGTAGCTACAGTCGCACAGTTATCAGACACTTGAAATTATCTCTGCTACCTTGAGTCCTCTGCATCAGCAGTTCCCACTCTTAACCACTAATCTATCTCACCTGTTCCATGCTACAGCTTTTAAAACAGAAATAAAACACATTAAAGTGATGATTTGAAGGATCTAACACTGAGAAGCATGCAGATTATACACAGTAGCTGGTATACAGGTAAGATTCCTAAGATCATTGGTCCATCCACACGGAGGTCACATGGATGCTCACTCTTTTTCCTGAAAACACACTTGACACTCCTGATGAGAAATCTTCTAGTTTCCCTTCTGTCTCACTCTCTGATGCTTTCTCACTTTTGGTGTACTTCCCAACCTTCTGGAAGACTTGGGGGACAGTGGCAAGGGTCATTCCTTAGCTATCCCATTATTCAATCGCATTTAAACTTTGGAAAGTAGATGCCCAGATGTGGACTTTAGACTTTGATTCACAGATGAACTCTAACTCTCTCAAGACTTGAGTTGAAACACCTCACAGGAATCTCAGGACTAACTATTGCTTTTCCACCTAGACCCCTTATCACTCTTCTCTATCCACACAGACACAAGTTTCTTGGCTTTGGATCAATGTGAAAGGTGAAAGAAAGTAAAGTCTTAAACCGAAGACTAGAATTATCCTTGTTCTACTACTACAGCACAAATCCACCATAGCACAGCATCTGTATGTCTTAAAAGGACCATGGTAACTCCTGTGCACCTGCTTTCTCTTAAGTAGATCCGTCAATTTACTTATCCATTGTATTCAAACCATACTCATCTTTTTCATGTTTTGTGAATGTATTTTTTATAAGTTCTAATCTCTAGAGCATCAATTCTCAACCTGTGGATCATGAAACCTTTGGGGCCAATCAACCCTTTACCATGGGTCAAATATCAGACAACCTGAATATCAGACATTTATATTATGATTCATAATGATAACAGAATTAAAGTAGTTATGAAGTATAAATGAAATAATTTCATGGTTTTGGGTCACCACAACATGAGGAGCTGTATTGCATGGTCTCAGCATCAGGAAGTTTGAGAAACACTGACCTAGAATTATATCTACAAAATTAGCCCTATTGTGTGCATCAACATTGCTTCAGTCATTGATCCATGTTGTACACTCTCCCTAGTATAATGCTCCAATCTCAGAATACCTTGACATTTTAGGTCACATATAAGCTCAGGAAGTATTTATGATGACCATGAGGATGAGGGCTGACTGCCTATTGCCTTCCTTTGTTCATTTCTTAACCTGTCTAGCTTGTCCCATGTCCTGGTACTATAACCCCTCCCAACTCCCTTTCCCTAAGGCTAGTAGAACAGGACAGTAAGCAACCTTGAGGGAGGTAATAGAAACTAGCATAGTTAACAGAAGAACTACTAGTCTCCATCAGCTGCTTCTCTACAAAGCCACTCTTCTGAAAATGGCCAAGTTTCTTCATAACCACAGTCAATCCAATAAAGAGTAGCAAAAACGTGACAGAGAAAATAATAGTCATCAACATGAAGTTTCTAAGATTGAAAGAAGGTAGTTTATCTAACTCCATAGGACCCCAGTAAACCTGACTAACAGATACTGCTCTCCCCATGTTTGAACAAATTTCATCAGTAATTTGCCACCTGTGTGCACACTAGTAAATTATCCAGTGTAGAGGAATTTTAATCTAGTAACATGACTGCTCTGATCAGACCCAAAGTCCTTCTAGGTTTCTGTGATCTGGCTAGAAGACAGATACACCTGAGTACACACGGTTTATTCCTAACAGTGGAGGTAAGATTAGTTCATAGAAGGAAGTAGCCATGTTTGAAAATGATATCTAATTGAAGGGCAGACAAAGTGATGAATGAGAGAAAGATTTGATAGAATGATTCAGAAATAGGATACACCCAACTATCAGGAGAACAGACAGAAAAGAGAGTCTGCTTAGGAGGGTACTAGAGAAAGAGGGGGGGGCAGAGACAGAGACAGAGAGACAAAGAGATTGAGACTTTAGCAAGACCATTTTACAAAGACACATGGCAGAGAGAACAAGCTAGACACAGTAAAATCAGAGCAAAGCAAAAAAGAAGAAGCCAGAAGATTAGAATAGAACGTATTGCCAAGATTAATATGAGGCCAAGCAGAGCAATTTAGTCAGAAGCCTGAGTGAAGCAGATTTAACCAGTGGGCTTAGAGAAAAGTTTGAAACAGAACAACTGAGTTGAACTAGCCAGGAAACATTCAAAAAGAGCTAGAATGGGTGAGATTATTCAACATTGAGCCTCTGATGTATCCATTACATCTGATGAATAAAAATTAACTTTTACAATCCAGTCTGACCAAGTTCAGATATTGCTTTTAGAATTTGAAGCACAAATAGACACATAGGTAGGTAGATAGAGACAGACAGAGATAGATGGAAATACAGGTATACAACTTCATAAAAGATATTAGAAACCTGGTCCTTAAGCTTTAATAAGTAGAAGGTATCCATTAGGATGGTTCTGCGGCTAAAGGCATCTGCTTCCAAGCCCGAGTCTGATTATTAGGTCGAGGGGAGGACCAACTCCTGTAAATTGTTCTCTGACTTCCATGCATACACTGTGGCACACACATACATGTAAGATATACAAAACTACGTTAAAGATTGGTTGCTATGTTAGAAATAGATTGTTTAACTAAGTTAGAATTAAAGCCACTCATGGGTAGGAAATATCATGGTTCTTCACCCAATAATCTAAAAATATATTTTCTTGAGCACTGTATTTCTTAAGTACATGATCAGAACACCAAAGAAAATACTTTATATAATAGTGAAGAGCTACAGCATATGATTTATATGAAACATAGCATAAATTATCAATTATAAAGTAATATAATTTCATAATGTAAATAAATCAACTCTGCAAAAGTTACCTTGTCAAAATAGCAAGAAGGATCTAGAGTAAGAGCAGAGTAAATGTATACCAGAGTGCCGTCAAATTACCTCACTGGCTCATTAATTTAAGCAGAAGTCTGAGTTTTATCTTCCATTTTATGGATATTAGTGCTGGTCCACATTGATGAGCCCTATGCTGGCTCTTCTGCTGTTGTGCAGACAGGTAGCCATACACCTTTACAAACTACTTATCTAATCACACAACATAATAGAAAACATAGAATGTATTATAATAACCTTAAAAAATCAGGCATTGGTCTATCAAAAAAGCATTCAGGGGAAAATTTTATCAAGAAGGTTTTAAAAGTTCTATTATTAACCTTGTCTTCTAGCAATATTACAAAGATACTTTTGGAAGATTCTTGCTCAATGTCTGTGGTGATTTTTAAACGAGTTTTGGCAGATTTCTCCAACTTAAAATTACATACAGATACCACCAAAAAATGAGCAAAGATTATGAGGAAGTGTTAATGCAATCACAAACAGCTTATCATTCACCAAAGTATGTCAAGTGGCCAGTTAAGTCATTTACAGAATTATACGCTGTCAATGGATAAGTATGAGCAGAAGAAATTACCTATTTCAAAATTTCATTACCTCAGAGGAATTTACCTTTAGTGTTTAGAACATTAGAAATTTTAGTATGAAATGGTTACGTCTGCTTACATAGCAGTTTTTCTAAAAAAAAAAAAAAAAGAACAGTAAAACTAATTTCCAGAAATTTATTCTAACTTAGTAGTAATCTCTATAGCTCTTTGAGCTTCTATGGCAACAAGATTTATAAATTCCAAAGAAATAAAATAGTTGTTAAAAATTTACAAATTAATATCAAAAGTCCAAAAGTAAAGGTAAAGGTGAGAGATCTACTCATGGGCACTCAAAAAGATGTAATGACTCTTGTGGTAGTCTGAATCTGCTTGGCCCATGGAGTAGCACTATTAGGAGGAGTGGCCTTGTTAGAGTAAGTGTGTCACTGTGGGGGCGGGCTTTGATGCTCTTCTAGTTGCCTGAAGATTGTCTTCTACTAGCGGCCTTCCGATCAAGATGTAGAACTCTCAGCTTCTTCTGCACCCTACCTGCCTAGGTGCTGCCATGCTCCCACCTTGATGATAATAGACTGAACCTTGAAACTCTATGTCAGTCTCAATTTAAAAAGACAAAAGACCTTTATAAGAGTTGCCTTGGTCATGGTGTCTCTTCACAGCAATGGAAAACCTACGACAGCTCTCCATTGACAAACTACAAAACTGTAGAACAAATGTGACTTTTAGTGTAGAAATTCTCATTATTTACTTCTTTCTCATTCACTGTTAAGTAATTTGAGATTGAGGAAACAGGTTTCAGAATAATTCAAAAGCAATGAAAACAATAATGATAAATTTATACAAAATAATGTTGGTGGTACTCATAAATAAGAGTCAAAAAGAGCTTTAATTTATTTTTTGTTAACATATCAAATAAATTTGACATCAATTTAAATCTTATATTTTATTTTACAACATTCAGCCCAGGATGAGTGTTGGGAACCATGAGAGCCCTGAGATAAACATCCTGCCCCAGCTAATTGAGAACCCGGAGATTAACATCCTGCCTGACAATCACAAGGATCCAGCTTGGCCCTGGGAAAAGAACATTCACAAAAATCCACCCCCTCCCCACCTGTCATCCACCCCCTCCTCACCTGTCACCCCTGAGCTCAACCCCAGAAGATTTTGTAACCTTCCATCTCCCTCCTTCCTCTCCCCCTCCCCTTGTAAACTTCCTTCTCCCTCCTTCCTCTCCTCCTCCCTCCAAGATTTTTGCTTTAAATATGCTCTCCTCAACCAAGTAAAGGGCTCTTGACAAGCAATGCTTCCTTGAGTCCTGTCGTCTCTCTCGCCCATTCTTTATTCACAGGTTGTGACCCTCCTCATTCCCCCGAATAATGTGACCTGCAGGCCAGGTCAGATGAGCTCAGTAAAGGTGCCTGTTGACAAATGAGACAACCTAAATTCAATTTCAATGGGACTACAGAGTGAGAAGAAGGAATGAATTCCAACAAGTTGTCCTCTGATCTGCATGTCATACACACTTGGTCCCTTACACACAAAATAAATAAATTGACAAAATGCAGTAAGATATATTGTAAAGTGCTTCTTTTAGAAAGTTTGGTCATACAAATTTTTATTAAAGATTATATCACATATATGTACGTATATATATATGTATATACTTACATGCAATATAAAATAACAATTGAGGGTAAAGAAGCTATGAATTTGAAGGAGACTGGAAAGGGATATATGAGAGCATTTGGAGAAAGAAAAGAGAAAAGGAAAATATATTAATCATAATCTCAAAAAAATATAAAAGGGATATTAGCTGTCTTCAAAACATCTTGGCTTGAAGTAAACTATTTTTAATGATTTTAAATTTAGTCAATAGAGACATTTTCCAACACCCACATATCCAAGCATGTGTCTATACATATACACACGCAAATATATATATATTACCTAATATATACGTATATATTACATATATATAATATGTATATATTAGGTAATATAATATATTTATATACATATACAAAATATATTTTACTAAGGTATACAATTATCTATCAGGCAAACAATGCAAACTTCAAAACTTTACTGCCTCTCCTAAAAGTAGGAGTTATTAATATTATGAAATTCATGAATTTTAGGTGATATGTGTTTCCCATAAGACTCTCACAAAACCCTGAAAAACTTTGATTAATAACGTTAATCAGAAAATTTTTTAAATAATCTGTCGTAGTATGGTGTTGAAAATAATGTTTGTGGTTGCAGTACATGTAATGTTAAAACTTAATTCCTGAAAATTACAAGGAAAGGGAAATGGAAATGAAATATAAACCTCAAAACCACAAAGTACCTGTGGACATTGGTACTATGAGTGTAAAGTTTCAAATCTGAGTCAGCCACAATCTCATTTCTGAAAAAACAAAAACAAAAACCAAACCCTGTGTGTGTGTTGCATGTTATTTGTACTTGAGCTCAAGACAAATATGACCTCCTGTATTAAAGAGAATCTAATCCAAGTCAATGCTTTAAATAAAGAATTGTTGGTTAGTTTATTTATTTAAATTTCAAATCCCCTTCCAGATTTCCTCTCCACAAACCGGAAGCCCTCCCTCCCCCTGCTTCTATGAGGATGCTCTCCCCCAACCCCCAATCCTGCCTCACTGCCCTAGCATTCACCCATCCTGGGCCTCTGAGCCTTCACAGGACCAAGGCTCAGAAATCTCCCCTCCCAGAAATCTGGGAAGGGGGATAACATTTGAAATGTAAATAACCAAAATAACCAATACAATTTTTTTTTTAAAAAAAGAAAGAATTGATGAGTACATTCACAAGAAAAATCACTGCTCAACACATATTCAAAGCAATTATAAAAGCAATGATTTCTATACATCTGAAATCTCTTGTTTATAGCATTAAAACTGTCAATAATTAGTAATTTTAAAATCAAAAATAATATGAATGGTGAAGTTAATGCAGATCATTACATGGGGAAGCTGAATAAGAGAACTGGCTTCTTAAATATTGTCCATGATTTTTCTTGAACCTACAGGGACACTTTCATTTCTCCAAATCTAAAGCAATTGGTGTTTCTACATATTTTTGCATAATTTGAGTGCAAATGCTTTGTTTTTTATTTTTTTTATTATTTATTTTTTTTTGGGGGGGTGTTTCAAGACAGGGTTTCTCTGTGTAGCCCTGGCTGTCCTGGAACTCACTCTGTAGACCAGGCTGGCCTCGAACTCAGAAATCCTCCTACCTCTGCCTCCCAAGTGCTGGGATTAAAGGCATGCACCACCACTGCAAATGCTTTGGTTTTAACATTAAGGAGCCTAATACACATTTCTACTTTCGATTTAAAAAGTTTATTATTAGGCTGGGCAGTGGTGGTGCATGCCTTTAATCCCAGCACTTGGGA